>NW_027414791.1:0-35919 GCF_964106895.1 Numenius arquata
ACTTTACCAGCCACTACGGAACTCTACGGGTCCCTACGGAACCCTGCAGAACCCTCCGGAACCTTACAGAATCCCACAGACTCCTACAGACTTCTGCGGGCACTTACACAACCCTACAGGCCCCTACCTAACACTGCCAGCCCCTATGGAAGGAACCCTACGGGCCCCTACAGAACACTACTGGCTCCTGCGGTACTCCAGAGGCCTCTAGGGAACCTACGAAGCTCTACGGAACCCTATGGATCCTCACGGAACAGTACGGGCCCCTTCAGACCTCTGCGGGCGCTTATGGAAACCTACAGGACCCTACGGAACTGTACGAGACTCTACAGGCCCCTAGAGAACACCACAGGCCCTTACGGAACTGTACGAGACTCTACAGGCCCCTAGGGAACACCACAGGCCCCTACGGAACCCTACACAACCCTCTGGAAACTTATGGAACCCTATAAGCTCCTACCAACCCCTGCGGGCACTTACACAACCCTACAGGTCCCTACGGAAATCTACGGGACTCTATGGGCCCCTAGGGAACCCTACAGATTTCGATGGAACCCTACGAGCCCCTCTGGAACCCTACAGAATACTCCAGGACCCGACAGCACTCTACAAGACCCTTAGCAACACAACGGAACCTCACTAAAACCTTATGGGCTCCTACAGAACACTGCAGGCGCCTACGGAACCCTACAGACCCCTACGGAACCCTACAGACACCTGCGGGCACTTACGGAACCCTGCAGGCCCCTACGGAACCCTACAGGTCCATACAGAACCCCACAGGGCCCTACGGAACTTTACCAGCCACTACGGAACTCTACGGGTCCCTACGGAACCCTGCAGAACCCTCCGGAACCTTAGAGAATCCCACAGACTCCTACAGACTTCTGCGGGCACTTACACAACCCTACAGGCCCCTACCTAACACTGCCAGCCCCTATGGAAGGAACCCTACGGGCCCCTACAGAACACTACTGGCTCCTGCGGTACTCCAGAGGCCTCTAGGGAACCTACGAAGCTCTACGGAGCCCTATGGATCCTCACGGAACAGTACGGGCCCCTTCAGACCTCTGCGGGCGCTTATGGAAACCTACAGGACCCTACGGAACTGTACGAGACTCTACAGGCCCCTAGGGAACACCAAAGGCCCCTACGGAACCCTACACAACCCTCTGGAAACTTATGGCACCCTACAAGCTCCTACCAACCCCTGCGGGCACTTACACAACCCTACAGGCCCCTACGGAAATCTACGGGACTCTACGGGCCCCTAGGGAAGCCTACAGATTTCGACGAAACCCTACGAGCCCCTCTGGAACCCTACAGAATACTCCAGGACCCGACAGCACTCTACAAGACCCTTAGCAACACAATGGAACCTCACTAAAACCCTATGGGCTCCTACAGAACACTGCAGGTGCCTACGGAACCCTACAGACCCCTACAGAATACTACCAGCCACTACAGAAAAATATGGCCCCTACGGAACTCTACGGAACCTGACAGAAATACCGTGGGCCCCTACAGGCCCTTGCGGGCACTTGCAGAACTCTGCAGGAACCCACGGAACTTTATGGAACCCTCCCAGCCCCTACGGAAGCCTAAAGACCCTTGCAGGCAGTTACGGAATGCTACAGGGCCCTAGGGTACTTTACCAGCCACTACGGAACTCTACGGGCCCCTAGGGAACCCTGCAGAACCCTCCAGAACCTTACAGAATCCCACGGATTCCTACAGACTCCTGCGGGCACTTACTCAACCCTAGAGGACCCTACGGAACACTGCCAGCCCCTATGGAAGGAACCCTACGGGCCCCTACAGAACACTACTGGCTCCTGCGGTACTCCAGAGGCCTCTAGGGAACCTACAAAGCTCTACGGAGCCCTATGGATCCTCACGGAACAGTACGGGCCCCTTCAGACCTCTGCGGGCGCTTATGGAAACCTACAGGACCCTACGGAACTGTACGAGACTCTACAGGCCCCTAGGGAACACCACAGGCCCCAACGGAACCCTACACAACCCTCCGGAAACATATGGCACCCTACAAGCTCCTACCAACCCCTGCGGGCACTTACACAACCCTACAGGCCCCTACGGAAATCTACGGGACTCTACGGGCCCCTAGGGAAGCCTACAGATTTCGACGAAACCCTACGAGCCCCTCTGGAACCCTACAGAATACTCCAGGACCCGACAGCACTCTACAAGACCCTTAGCAACACAACGGAACCTCACTAAAACCCTATGGGCTCCTACAGAACACTGCAGGTGCCTACGGAACCCTACAGACCCCTACGGAACCCTACAGACACCTGCGGGCACTTACGGAACCCTGCAGGCCCCTACGGAACCCTACAGGTCCATACAGAACCCCACAGGGCCCTACGGAACTTTACCAGCCACTACGGAACTCTACGGGTCCCTACGGAACCCTGCAGAACCCTCCGGAACCTTACAGAATCCCACAGACTCCTACAGACTTCTGCGGGCACTTACACAACCCTACAGGCCCCTACCTAACACTGCCAGCCCCTATGGAAGGAACCCTACGGGCCCCTACAGAACACTACTGGCTCCTGCGGTACTCCAGAGGCCTCTAGGGAACCTACGAAGCTCTACGGAACCCTATGGATCCTCACGGAACAGTACGGGCCCCTTCAGACCTCTGCGGGCGCTTATGGAAACCTACAGGACCCTACGGAACTGTACGAGACTCTACAGGCCCCTAGAGAACACCACAGGCCCTTACGGAACTGTACGAGACTCTACAGGCCCCTAGGGAACACCACAGGCCCCTACGGAACCCTACACAACCCTCTGGAAACTTATGGAACCCTATAAGCTCCTACCAACCCCTGCGGGCACTTACACAACCCTACAGGTCCCTACGGAAATCTACGGGACTCTATGGGCCCCTAGGGAACCCTACAGATTTCGATGGAACCCTACGAGCCCCTCTGGAACCCTACAGAATACTCCAGGACCCGACAGCACTCTACAAGACCCTTAGCAACACAACGGAACCTCACTAAAACCTTATGGGCTCCTACAGAACACTGCAGGCGCCTACGGAACCCTACAGACCCCTACGGAACCCTACAGACACCTGCGGGCACTTACGGAACCCTGCAGGCCCCTACGGAACCCTACAGCTCCATACAGAACCCCACAGGGCCCTACGGAACTTTACCAGCCACTACGGAACTCTACGGGTCCCTACGGAACCCTGCAGAACCCTCCGGAACCTTAGAGAATCCCACAGACTCCTACAGACTTCTGCGGGCACTTACACAACCCTACAGGCCCCTACCTAACACTGCCAGCCCCTATGGAAGGAACCCTACGGGCCCCTACAGAACACTACTGGCTCCTGCGGTACTCCAGAGGCCTCTAGGGAACCTACGAAGCTCTACGGAGCCCTATGGATCCTCACGGAACAGTACGGGCCCCTTCAGACCTCTGCGGGCGCTTATGGAAACCTACAGGACCCTACGGAACTGTACGAGACTCTACAGGCCCCTAGGGAACACCAAAGGCCCCTACGGAACCCTACACAACCCTCTGGAAACTTATGGCACCCTACAAGCTCCTACCAACCCCTGCGGGCACTTACACAACCCTACAGGCCCCTACGGAAATCTACGGGACTCTACGGGCCCCTAGGGAAGCCTACAGATTTCGACGAAACCCTACGAGCCCCTCTGGAACCCTACAGAATACTCCAGGACCCGACAGCACTCTACAAGACCCTTAGCAACACAATGGAACCTCACTAAAACCCTATGGGCTCCTACAGAACACTGCAGGTGCCTACGGAACCCTACAGACCCCTACAGAATACTACCAGCCACTACAGAAAAATATGGCCCCTACGGAACTCTACGGAACCTGACAGAAATACCGTGGGCCCCTACAGGCCCTTGCGGGCACTTGCAGAACTCTGCAGGAACCCACGGAACTTTATGGAACCCTCCCAGCCCCTACGGAAGCCTAAAGACCCTTGCAGGCAGTTACGGAATGGTACAGGGCCCTAGGGTACTTTACCAGCCACTACGGAACTCTACGGGTCCCTACGGAACCCTGCAGAACCCTCCGGAACCTTAGAGAATCCCACAGACTCCTACAGACTTCTGCGGGCACTTACACAACCCTACAGGCCCCTACCTAACACTGCCAGCTCCTATGGAAGGAACCCTACGGGCCCCTACAGAACACTACTGGCTCCTGCGGTACTCCAGAGGCCTCTAGGGAACCTACGAAGCTCTACGGAACCCTATGGATCCTCACGGAACAGTACGGGCCCCTTCAGACCTCTGCGGGCGCTTATGGAAACCTACAGGACCCTACGGAACTGTACGAGACTCTACAGGCCCCTAGGGAACACCAAAGGCCCTTACGGAACCCTACACAACCCTCTGGAAACTTATGGCACCCTACAAGCTCCTACCAACCCCTGCGGGCACTTACACAACCCTACAGGCCCCTACGGAAATCTACGGGACTCTACGGGCCCCTAGGGAACCCTACAGATTTCGACGAAACCCTACGAGCCCCTCTGGAACCCTACAGAATACTCCAGGACCCGACAGCACTCTACAAGACCCTTAGCAACACAATGGAACCTCACTAAAACCCTATGGGCTCCTACAGAACACTGCAGGTGCCTACGGAACCCTACAGACCCCTACAGAATACTACCAGCCACTACAGAAAAATATGGCCCCTACGGAACTCTACGGAACCTGACAGAAATACCGTGGGCCCCTACAGGCCCTTGCGGGCACTTGCAGAACTCTGCAGGAACCCACGGAACTTTATGGAACCCTCCCAGCCCCTACGGAAGCCTAAAGACCCTTGCAGGCAGTTACGGAACGGTACAGGGCCCTAGGGTACTTTACCAGCCACTACGGAACTCTACGGGCCCCTAGGGAACCCTGCAGAACCCTCCAGAACCTTACAGAATCCCACGGATTCCTACAGACTCCTGCGGGCACTTACTCAACCCTAGAGGACCCTACGGAACACTGCCAGCCCCTATGGAAGGAACCCTACGGGCCCCTACAGAACACTACTGGCTCCTGCGGTACTCCAGAGGCCTCTAGGGAACCTACGAAGCTCTACGGAGCCCTATGGATCCTCACGGAACAGTACGGGCCCCTTCAGACCTCTGCGGGCGCTTATGGAAACCTACAGGACCCTACGGAACTGTACGAGACTCTACAGGCCCCTAGGGAACACCACAGGCCCCAACGGAACCCTACACAACCCTCCGGAAACATATGGCACCCTACAAGCTCCTACCAACCCCTGCGGGCACTTACACAACCCTACAGGCCCCTACGGAAATCTACGGGACTCTACGGGCCCCTAGGGAAGCCTACAGATTTCGACGAAACCCTACGAGCCCCTCTGGAACCCTACAGAATACTCCAGGACCCGACAGCACTCTACAAGACCCTTAGCAACACAACGGAACCTCACTAAAACCCTATGGGCTCCTACAGAACACTGCAGGTGCCTACGGAACCCTACAGACCCCTACGGAACCCTACAGACACCTGCGGGCACTTACGGAACCCTGCAGGCCCCTACGGAACCCTACAGGTCCATACAGAACCCCACAGGGCCCTATGGAACTTTACCAGCCACTACGGAACTCTACGGGTCCCTACGGAACCCTGCAGAACCCTCCGGAACCTTACAGAATCCCACAGACTCCTACAGACTTCTGCGGGCACTTACACAACCCTACAGGCCCCTACCTAACACTGCCAGCCCCTATGGAAGGAACCCTACGGGCCCCTACAGAACACTACTGGCTCCTGCGGTACTCCAGAGGCCTCTAGGGAACCTACGAAGCTCTACGGAACCCTATGGATCCTCACGGAACAGTACGGGCCCCTTCAGACCTCTGCGGGCGCTTATGGAAACCTACAGGACCCTACGGAACTGTACGAGACTCTACAGGCCCCTAGAGAACACCACAGGCCCTTACGGAACTGTACGAGACTCTACAGGCCCCTAGGGAACACCACAGGCCCCTACGGAACCCTACACAACCCTCTGGAAACTTATGGAACCCTATAAGCTCCTACCAACCCCTGCGGGCACTTACACAACCCTACAGGTCCCTACGGAAATCTACGGGACTCTATGGGCCCCTAGGGAACCCTACAGATTTCGATGGAACCCTACGAGCCCCTCTGGAACCCTACAGAATACTCCAGGACCCGACAGCACTCTACAAGACCCTTAGCAACACAACGGAACCTCACTAAAACCTTATGGGCTCCTACAGAACACTGCAGGCGCCTACGGAACCCTACAGACCCCTACGGAACCCTACAGACACCTGCGGGCACTTACGGAACCCTGCAGGCCCCTACGGAACCCTACAGGTCCATACAGAACCCCACAGGGCCCTACGGAACTTTACCAGCCACTACGGAACTCTACGGGTCCCTACGGAACCCTGCAGAACCCTCCGGAACCTTAGAGAATCCCACAGACTCCTACAGACTTCTGCGGGCACTTACACAACCCTACAGGCCCCTACCTAACACTGCCAGCCCCTATGGAAGGAACCCTACGGGCCCCTACAGAACACTACTGGCTCCTGCGGTACTCCAGAGGCCTCTAGGGAACCTACGAAGCTCTACGGAGCCCTATGGATCCTCACGGAACAGTACGGGCCCCTTCAGACCTCTGCGGGCGCTTATGGAAACCTACAGGACCCTACGGAACTGTACGAGACTCTACAGGCCCCTAGGGAACACCAAAGGCCCCTACGGAACCCTACACAACCCTCTGGAAACTTATGGCACCCTACAAGCTCCTACCAACCCCTGCGGGCACTTACACAACCCTACAGGCCCCTACGGAAATCTACGGGACTCTACGGGCCCCTAGGGAAGCCTACAGATTTCGACGAAACCCTACGAGCCCCTCTGGAACCCTACAGAATACTCCAGGACCCGACAGCACTCTACAAGACCCTTAGCAACACAATGGAACCTCACTAAAACCCTATGGGCTCCTACAGAACACTGCAGGTGCCTACGGAACCCTACAGACCCCTACAGAATACTACCAGCCACTACAGAAAAATATGGCCCCTACGGAACTCTACGGAACCTGACAGAAATACCGTGGGCCCCTACAGGCCCTTGCGGGCACTTGCAGAACTCTGCAGGAACCCACGGAACTTTATGGAACCCTCCCAGCCCCTACGGAAGCCTAAAGACCCTTGCAGGCAGTTACGGAATGCTACAGGGCCCTAGGGTACTTTACCAGCCACTACGGAACTCTACGGGCCCCTAGGGAACCCTGCAGAACCCTCCAGAACCTTACAGAATCCCACGGATTCCTACAGACTCCTGCGGGCACTTACTCAACCCTAGAGGACCCTACGGAACACTGCCAGCCCCTATGGAAGGAACCCTACGGGCCCCTACAGAACACTACTGGCTCCTGCGGTACTCCAGAGGCCTCTAGGGAACCTACAAAGCTCTACGGAGCCCTATGGATCCTCACGGAACAGTACGGGCCCCTTCAGACCTCTGCGGGCGCTTATGGAAACCTACAGGACCCTACGGAACTGTACGAGACTCTACAGGCCCCTAGGGAACACCACAGGCCCCAACGGAACCCTACACAACCCTCCGGAAACATATGGCACCCTACAAGCTCCTACCAACCCCTGCGGGCACTTACACAACCCTACAGGCCCCTACGGAAATCTACGGGACTCTACGGGCCCCTAGGGAAGCCTACAGATTTCGACGAAACCCTACGAGCCCCTCTGGAACCCTACAGAATACTCCAGGACCCGACAGCACTCTACAAGACCCTTAGCAACACAACGGAACCTCACTAAAACCCTATGGGCTCCTACAGAACACTGCAGGTGCCTACGGAACCCTACAGACCCCTACGGAACCCTACAGACACCTGCGGGCACTTACGGAACCCTGCAGGTCCATACAGAACCCCACAGGGCCCTACGGAACTTTACCAGCCACTACGGAACTCTACGGGTCCCTACGGAACCCTGCAGAACCCTCCGGAACCTTACAGAATCCCACAGACTCCTACAGACTTCTGCGGGCACTTACACAACCCTACAGGCCCCTACCTAACACTGCCAGCCCCTATGGAAGGAACCCTACGGGCCCCTACAGAACACTACTGGCTCCTGCGGTACTCCAGAGGCCTCTAGGGAACCTACGAAGCTCTACGGAACCCTATGGATCCTCACGGAACAGTACGGGCCCCTTCAGACCTCTGCGGGCGCTTATGGAAACCTACAGGACCCTACGGAACTGTACGAGACTCTACAGGCCCCTAGAGAACACCACAGGCCCTTACGGAACTGTACGAGACTCTACAGGCCCCTAGGGAACACCACAGGCCCCTACGGAACCCTACACAACCCTCTGGAAACTTATGGAACCCTATAAGCTCCTACCAACCCCTGCGGGCACTTACACAACCCTACAGGTCCCTACGGAAATCTACGGGACTCTATGGGCCCCTAGGGAACCCTACAGATTTCGATGGAACCCTACGAGCCCCTCTGGAACCCTACAGAATACTCCAGGACCCGACAGCACTCTACAAGACCCTTAGCAACACAACGGAACCTCACTAAAACCTTATGGGCTCCTACAGAACACTGCAGGCGCCTACGGAACCCTACAGACCCCTACGGAACCCTACAGACACCTGCGGGCACTTACGGAACCCTGCAGGCCCCTACGGAACCCTACAGGTCCATACAGAACCCCACAGGGCCCTACGGAACTTTACCAGCCACTACGGAACTCTACGGGTCCCTACGGAACCCTGCAGAACCCTCCGGAACCTTAGAGAATCCCACAGACTCCTACAGACTTCTGCGGGCACTTACACAACCCTACAGGCCCCTACGGAACACTGCCAGCCCCTATGGAAGGAACCCTACGGGCCCCTACAGAACACTACTGGCTCCTGCGGTACTCCAGAGGCCTCTAGGGAACCTACGAAGCTCTACGGAACCCTATGGATCCTCACGGAACAGTACGGGCCCCTTCAGACTTCTGCGGGCGCTTATGGAAACCTACAGGACCCTACGGAACTGTACGAGACTCTACAGGCCCCTAGGGAACACCACAGGCCCTTACGGAACTGTACGAGACTCTACAGGCCCCTAGGGAACACCACAGGCCCCTACGGAACCCTACACAACCCTCCGGAAACATATGGCACCCTACAAGCTCCTACCAACCCCTGCGGGCACTTACACAACCCTACAGGCCCCTACGGAAATCTACGGGACTCTACGGGCCCCTAGGGAAGCCTACAGATTTCGACGAAACCCTACGAGCCCCTCTGGAACCCTACAGAATACTCCAGGACCCGACAGCACTCTACAAGACCCTTAGCAACACAACGGAACCTCACTAAAACCCTATGGGCTCCTACAGAACACTGCAGGCGCCTACGGAACCCTACAGACCCCTACAGAATACTACCAGCCACTACAGAAAAATATGGCCCCTACAGAACTCTACGGAACCTGACAGAAACACTGTGGTCTCCTACAGGCCCTTGCGGGCACTTGCAGAACTCTGCAGGAACCCACGGAACTTTATGGAACCCTACCAGCCCCTACGGAAGCTTAAAGATCCTTGCAGGAGGTTACGGAACGATACAGGGCCCTAGGGTACTTTACCAGCCACTACGGAACTCTACGGGCCCCTAGGGAACCCTGCAGAACCCTCCAGAACCTTACAGA
Source organism: Numenius arquata (assembly GCF_964106895.1). Lineage (NCBI taxonomy): Eukaryota > Metazoa > Chordata > Aves > Charadriiformes > Scolopacidae > Numenius > Numenius arquata. The sequence goes on from NW_027414791.1 coordinate 9,779, forward strand.
ATCCCACGGATTCCTACACACTCCTGCGGGCACTTACACAACCCTAGAGGACCCTACGGAACACTGCCAGCTCCTATGGAAGGAACCCTACGGGCCCCTACAGAACACTACTGGCTCCTGCGGTACTCCAGAGGCCTCTAGGGAACCTACGAAGCTCTACGGAGCCCTATGGATCCTTACGGAACAGTACGGGCCCCTTCAGACCTCTGCGGGCGCTTATGGAAACCTACAGGACCCTACGGAACTGTACGAGACTCTACAGGCCCCTAGGGAACACCACAGGCCGCTACGGAACCCTACACAACCCTCCGGAAACATATGGCACCCTACAAGCTCCTACCAACCCCTGCGGGCACTTACACAACCCTACAGGCCCCTACGGAAATCTACGGGACTCTACGGGCCCCTAGGGAACCCTACAGATTTCGACGAAACCCTACGAGCCCCTCTGGAACCCTACAGAATACTCCAGGACCCGACAGCACTCTACAAGACCCTTAGCAACACAACGGAACCTCACTAAAACCCTATGGGCTCCTACAGAACACTGCAGGTCCCTACGGAACCCTACAGACCCCTACGGAACCCTACAGACACCTGCGGGCACTTACGGAACCCTGCAGGCCCCTACGGAACCCTACAGGTCCATACAGAACCCCACAGGGCCCTACGGAACTTTACCAGCCACTACGGAACTCTACGGGTCCCTACAGAACCCTGCAGAACCCTCCGGAACCTTAGAGAATCCCACAGACTCCTACAGACTTCTGCGGGCACTTACACAACCCTACAGGCCCCTACCTAACACTGCCAGCCCCTATGGAAGGAACCCTACAGGCCCCTACAGAACACTACTGGCTCCTGCGGTACTCCAGAGGCCTCTAGGGAACCTACGAAGCTCTACGGAACCCTATGGATCCTCACGGAACAGTACGGGCCCCTTCAGACCTCTGCGGGCGCTTATGGAAACCTACAGGACCCTACGGAACTGTACGAGACTCTACAGGCCCCTAGGGAACACCACAGGCCCTTACGGAACTGTACGAGACTCTACAGGCCCCTAGGGAACACCACAGGCCCCTACGGAACCCTACACAACCCTCTGGAAACTTATGGAACCCTATAAGCTCCTACCAACCCCTGCGGGCACTTACACAACCCTACAGGCCCCTACGGAAATCTACGGGACTCTACGGGCCCCTAGGGAAGCCTACAGATTTCGACGAAACCCTACGAGCCCCTCTGGAACCCTACAGAATACTCCAGGACCCGACAGCACTCTACAAGACCCTTAGCAACACAACGGAACCTCACTAAAACCCTATGGGCTCCTACAGAACACTGCAGGCGCCTACGGAACCCTACAGACCCCTACAGAATACTACCAGCCACTACAGAAAAATATGGCCCCTACAGAACTCTACGGAACCTGACAGAAACACTGTGGTCTCCTACAGGCCCTTGCGGGCACTTGCAGAACTCTGCAGGAACCCACGGAACTTTATGGAACCCTACCAGCCCCTACGGAAGCTTAAAGATCCTTGCAGGCAGTTACGGAACGGTACAGGGCCCTAGGGTACTTTACCAGCCACTACGGAACTCTACGGGCCCCTAGGGAACCCTGCAGAACCCTCCAGAACCTTACAGAATCCCACGGATTCCTACACACTCCTGCGGGCACTTACTCAACCCTAGAGGCCCCTACGGAACACTGCCAGCTCCTATGGAAGGAACCCTACGGGCCCCTACAGAACACTACTGGCTCCTGCGGTACTCCAGAGGCCTCTAGGGAACCTACGAAGCTCTACGGAGCCCTATGGATCCTTACGGAACAGTACGGGCCCCTTCAGACCTCTGCGGGCGCTTATGGAAACCTACAGGACCCTACGGAACTGTACGAGACTCTACAGGCCCCTAGGGAACACCACAGGCCCCTACGGAACCCTACACAACCCTCCGGAAACATATGGCACCCTACAAGATCCTACCAACCCCTGCGGGCACTTACACAACCCTACAGGCCCCTACGGAAATCTACGGGACTCTACGGGCCCCTAGGGAAGCCTACAGATTTCGACGAAACCCTACGAGCCCCTCTGGAACCCTACAGAATACTCCAGGACCCGACAGCACTCTACAAGACCCTTAGCAACACAACGGAACCTCACTAAAACCCTATGGGCTCCTACAGAACACTGCAGGTGCCTACGGAACCCTACAGACCCCTACGGAACCCTACAGACACCTGCGGGCACTTACGGAACCCTGCAGGCCCCTACGGAACCCTACAGGTCCATACAGAACGCCACAGGGCCCTACGGAACTTTACCAGCCACTACGGAACTCTACGGGTCCCTACGGAACCCTTCAGAACCCTCCGGAACCTTAGAGAATCCCACAGACTCCTACAGACTTCTGCGGGCACTTACACAACCCTACAGGCCCCTACCTAACACTGCCAGCCCCTATGGAAGGAACCCTACAGGCCCCTACAGAACACTACTGGCTCCTGCGGTACTCCAGAGGCCTCTAGGGAACCTACGAAGCTCTACGGAACCCTATGGATCCTCACGGAACAGTACGGGCCCCTTCAGACCTCTGCGGGCGCTTATGGAAACCTACAGGACCCTACGGAACTGTACGAGACTCTACAGGCCCCTAGAGAACACCACAGGCCCTTACGGAACTGTACGAGACTCTACAGGCCCCTAGGGAACACCACAGGCCCCTACGGAACCCTACACAACCCTCTGGAAACTTATGGAACCCTATAAGCTCCTACCAACCCCTGCGGGCACTTACACAACCCTACAGGTCCCTACGGAAATCTACGGGACTCTATGGGCCCCTAGGGAACCCTACAGATTTCGATGGAACCCTACGAGCCCCTCTGGAACCCTACAGAATACTCCAGGACCCGACAGCACTCTACAAGACCCTTAGCAACACAACGGAACCTCACTAAAACCCTATGGGCTCCTACAGAACACTGCAGGCGCCTACGGAACCCTACAGACCCCTACAGAATACTACCAGCCACTACAGAAAAATATGGCCCCTACAGAACTCTACGGAACCTGACAGAAACACTGTGGTCTCCTACAGGCCCTTGCGGGCACTTGCAGAACTCTGCAGGAACCCACGGAACTTTATGGAACCCTACCAGCCCCTACGGAAGCTTAAAGATCCTTGCAGGCAGTTACGGAACGGTACAGGGCCCTAGGGTACTTTACCAGCCACTACGGAACTCTACGGGCCCCTAGGGAACCCTGCAGAACCCTCCAGAACCTTACAGAATCCCACGGATTCCTACAGACTCCTGCGGGCACTTACTCAACCCTAGAGGCCCCTACGGAACACTGCCAGCTCCTATGGAAGGAACCCTACGGGCCCCTACAGAACACTACTGGCTCCTGCGGTACTCCAGAGGCCTCTAGGGAACCTACGAAGCTCTACGGAGCCCTATGGATCCTTACGGAACAGTACGGGCCCCTTCAGACCTCTGCGGGCGCTTATGGAAACCTACAGGACCCTACGGAACTGTACGAGACTCTACAGGCCCCTAGGGAACACCACAGGCCCCTACGGAACCCTACACAACCCTCCGGAAACATATGGCACCCTACAAGCTCCTACCAACCCCTGCGGGCACTTACACAACCCTACAGGCCCCTACGGAAATCTACGGGACTCTACGGGCCCCTAGGGAAGCCTACAGATTTCGACGAAACCCTACGAGCCCCTCTGGAACCCTACAGAATACTCCAGGACCCGACAGCACTCTACAAGACCCTTAGCAACACAACGGAACCTCACTAAAACCCTATGGGCTCCTACAGAACACTGCAGGTGCCTACGGAACCCTACAGACCCCTACGGAACCCTACAGACACCTGCGGGCACTTACGGAACCCTGCAGGCCCCTACGGAACCCTACAGCTCCATACAGAACCCCACAGGGCCCTACGGAACTTTACCAGCCACTACGGAACTCTACGGGTCCCTACGGAACCCTGCAGAACCCTCCGGAACCTTAGAGAATCCCACAGACTCCTACAGACTTCTGCGGGCACTTACACAACCCTACAGGCCCCTACCTAACACTGCCAGCCCCTATGGAAGGAACCCTACAGGCCCCTACAGAACACTACTGGCTCCTGCGGTACTCCAGAGGCCTCTAGGGAACCTACGAAGCTCTACGGAACCCTATGGATCCTCACGGAACAGTACGGGCCCCTTCAGACCTCTGCGGGCGCTTATGGAAACCTACAGGACCCTACGGAACTGTACGAGACTCTACAGGCCCCTAGAGAACACCACAGGCCCTTACGGAACTGTACGAGACTCTACAGGCCCCTAGGGAACACCACAGGCCCCTACGGAACCCTACACAACCCTCTGGAAACTTATGGAACCCTATAAGCTCCTACCAACCCCTGCGGGCACTTACACAACCCTACAGGTCCCTACGGAAATCTACGGGACTCTATGGGCCCCTAGGGAACCCTACAGATTTCGATGGAACCCTACGAGCCCCTCTGGAACCCTACAGAATACTCCAGGACCCGACAGCACTCTACAAGACCCTTAGCAACACAACGGAACCTCACTAAAACCCTATGGGCTCCTACAGAACACTGCAGGTGCCTACGGAACCCTACAGACCCCTACGGAACCCTACAGACACCTGCGGGCACTTACGGAACCCTGCAGGCCCCTACGGAACCCTACAGGTCCATACAGAACCCCACAGGGCCCTACGGAACTTTACCAGCCACTACGGAACTCTACGGGTCCCTACGGAACCCTGCAGAACCCTCCGGAACCTTAGAGAATCCCACAGACTCCTACAGACTTCTGCGGGCACTTACACAACCCTACAGGCCCCTACCTAACACTGCCAGCCCCTATGGAAGGAACCCTACAGGCCCCTACAGAACACTACTGGCTCCTGCGGTACTCCAGAGGCCTCTAGGGAACCTACGAAGCTCTACGGAACCCTATGGATCCTCACGGAACAGTACGGGCCCCTTCAGACCTCTGCGGGCGCTTATGGAAACCTACAGGACCCTACGGAACTGTACGAGACTCTACAGGCCCCTAGAGAACACCACAGGCCCTTACGGAACTGTACGAGACTCTACAGGCCCCTAGGGAACACCACAGGCCCCTACGGAACCCTACACAACCCTCTGGAAACTTATGGAACCCTATAAGCTCCTACCAACCCCTGCGGGCACTTACACAACCCTACAGGTCCCTACGGAAATCTACGGGACTCTATGGGCCCCTAGGGAACCCTACAGATTTCGATGGAACCCTACGAGCCCCTCTGGAACCCTACAGAATACTCCAGGACCCGACAGCACTCTACAAGACCCTTAGCAACACAACGGAACCTCACTAAAACCCTATGGGCTCCTACAGAACACTGCAGGCGCCTACGGAACCCTACAGACCCCTACAGAATACTACCAGCCACTACAGAAAAATATGGCCCCTACAGAACTCTACGGAACCTGACAGAAACACTGTGGTCTCCTACAGGCCCTTGCGGGCACTTGCAGAACTCTGCAGGAACCCACGGAACTTTATGGAACCCTACCAGCCCCTACGGAAGCTTAAAGATCCTTGCAGGCAGTTACGGAACGGTACAGGGCCCTAGGGTACTTTACCAGCCACTACGGAACTCTACGGGCCCCTAGGGAACCCTGCAGAACCCTCCAGAACCTTACAGAATCCCACGGATTCCTACAGACTCCTGCGGGCACTTACTCAACCCTAGAGGCCCCTACGGAACACTGCCAGCTCCTATGGAAGGAACCCTACGGGCCCCTACAGAACACTACTGGCTCCTGCGGTACTCCAGAGGCCTCTAGGGAACCTACGAAGCTCTACGGAACCCTATGGATCCTCACGGAACAGTACGGGCCCCTTCAGACCTCTGCGGGCGCTTATGGAAACCTACAGGACCCTACGGAACTGTACGAGACTCTACAGGCCCCTAGGGAACACCACAGGCCCCTACGGAACCCTACACAACCCTCCGGAAACATATGGCACCCTACAAGATCCTACCAACCCCTGCGGGCACTTACACAACCCTACAGGCCCCTACGGAAATCTACAGGACTCTACGGGCCCCTAGGGAACCCTACAGATTTCGACGAAACCCTACGAGCCCCTCTGGAACCCTACAGAATACTCCAGGACCCGACAGCACTCTACAAGACCCTTAGCAACACAACGGAACCTCACTAAAACCCTATGGGCTCCTACAGAACACTGCAGGCGCCTACGGAACCCTACAGACCCCTACGGAACCCTACAGACACCTGCGGGCACTTACGGAACCCTGCAGGCCCCTACGGAACCCTACAGGTCCATACAGAACGCCACAGGGCCCTACGGAACTTTACCAGCCACTACGGAACTCTACGGGTCCCTACGGAACCCTGCAGAACCCTCCGGAACCTTAGAGAATCCCACAGACTCCTACAGACTTCTGCGGGCACTTACACAACCCTACAGGCCCCTACCTAACACTGCCAGCCCCTATGGAAGGAACCCTACGGGCCCCTACAGAACACTACTGGCTCCTGCGGTACTCCAGAGGCCTCTAGGGAACCTACAAAGCTCTACGGAACCCTATGGATCCTCACGGAACAGTACGGGCCCCTTCAGACCTCTGCGGGCGCTTATGGAAACCTACAGGACCCTACGGAACTGTACGAGACTCTACAGGCCCCTAGGGAACACCACAGGCCCTTACGGAACTGTACGAGACTCTACAGGCCCCTAGGGAACACCACAGGCCCCTACGGAACCCTACACAACCCTCTGGAAACTTATGGAACCCTATAAGCTCCTACCAACCCCTGCGGGCACTTACACAACCCTACAGGTCCCTACGGAAATCTACGGGACTCTATGGGCCCCTAGGGAACCCTTCAGATTTCGATGGAACCCTACGAGCCCCTCTGGAACCCTACAGAATACTCCAGGACCCGACAGCACTCTACAAGACCCTTAGCAACACAACGGAACCTCACTAAAACCCTATGGGCTCCTACAGAACACTGCAGGCGCCTACGGAACCCTACAGACCCCTACAGAATACTACCAGCCACTACAGAAAAATATGGCCCCTACAGAACTCTACGGAACCTGACAGAAACACTGTGGTCTCCTACAGGCCCTTGCGGGCACTTGCAGAACTCTGCAGGAACCCACGGAACTTTATGGAACCCTACCAGCCCCTACGGAAGCTTAAAGATCCTTGCAGGCAGTTACGGAACGGTACAGGGCCCTAGGGTACTTTACCAGCCACTACGGAACTCTACGGGCCCCTAGGGAACCCTGCAGAACCCTCCAGAACCTTACAGAATCCCACGGATTCCTACAGACTCCTGCGGGCACTTACTCAACCCTAGAGGCCCCTACGGAACACTGCCAGCTCCTATGGAAGGAACCCTACGGGCCCCTACAGAACACTACTGGCTCCTGCGGTACTCCAGAGGCCTCTAGGGAACCTACGAAGCTCTACGGAGCCCTATGGATCCTTACGGAACAGTACGGGCCCCTTCAGACCTCTGCGGGCGCTTATGGAAACCTACAGGACCCTACGGAACTGTACGAGACTCTACAGGCCCCTAGGGAACACCACAGGCCCCTACGGAACCCTACACAACCCTCCGGAAACATATGGCACCCTACAAGATCCTACCAACCCCTGCGGGCACTTACACAACCCTACAGGCCCCTACGGAAATCTACGGGACTCTACGGGCCCCTAGGGAAGCCTACAGATTTCGACGAAACCCTACGAGCCCCTCTGGAACCCTACAGAATACTCCAGGACCCGACAGCACTCTACAAGACCCTTAGCAACACAACGGAACCTCACTAAAACCCTATGGGCTCCTACAGAACACTGTAGGTGCCTACGGAACCCTACAGACCCCTACGGAACCCTACAGGCACCTGCGGGCACTTACGGAACCCTGCAGGCCCCTACGGAACCCTACAGCTCCATACAGAACCCCACAGGGCCCTACGGAACTTTACCAGCCACTACGGAACTCTACGGGTCCCTACGGAACCCTGCAGAACCCTCCGGAACCTTAGAGAATCCCACAGACTCCTACAGACTTCTGCGGGCACTTACACAACCCTACAGGCCCCTACCTAACACTGCCAGCCCCTATGGAAGGAACCCTACAGGCCCCTACAGAACACTACTGGCTCCTGCGGTACTCCAGAGGCCTCTAGGGAACCTACGAAGCTCTACGGAACCCTATGGATCCTCACGGAACAGTACGGGCCCCTTCAGACCTCTGCGGGCGCTTATGGAAACCTACAGGACCCTACGGAACTGTACGAGACTCTACAGGCCCCTAGGGAACACCACAGGCCCTTACGGAACTGTACGAGACTCTACAGGCCCCTAGGGAACACCACAGGCCCCTACGGAACCCTACACAACCCTCTGGAAACTTATGGAACCCTATAAGCTCCTACCAACCCCTGCGGGCACTTACACAACCCTACAGGTCCCTACGGAAATCTACGGGACTCTACGGGCCCCTAGGGAAGCCTACAGATTTCGATGGAACCCTACGAGCCCCTCTGGAACCCTACAGAATACTCCAGGACCCGACAGCACTCTACAAGACCCTTAGCAACACAACGGAACCTCACTAAAACCCTATGGGCTCCTACAGAACACTGCAGGCGCCTACGGAACCCTACAGACCCCTACAGAATACTACCAGCCACTACAGAAAAATATGGCCCCTACAGAACTCTACAGAACCTGACAGAAACACTGTGGTCTCCTACAGGCCCTTGCGGGCACTTGCAGAACTCTGCAGGAACCCACGGAACTTTATGGAACCCTACCAGCCCCTACGGAAGCTTAAAGATCCTTGCAGGAGGTTACGGAACCCCACAGGGCCCTAGGGTACTTTACCAGCCACTACGGAACTCTACGGGCCCCTAGGGAACCCTGCAGAACCCTCCAGAACCTTACAGAATCCCACGGATTCCTACACACTCCTGCGGGCACTTACTCAACCCTAGAGGACCCTACGGAACACTGCCAGCTCCTATGGAAGGAACCCTACGGGCCCCTACAGAACACTACTGGCTCCTGCGGTACTCCAGAGGCCTCTAGGGAACCTACGAAGCTCTACGGAGCCCTATGGATCCTTACGGAACAGTACGGGCCCCTTCAGACCTCTGCGGGCGCTTATGGAAACCTACAGGACCCTACGGAACTGTACGAGACTCTACAGGCCCCTAGGGAACACCACAGGCCCCTACGGAACCCTACACAACCCTCCGGAAACATATGGCACCCTACAAGCTCCTACCAACCCCTGCGGGCACTTACACAACCCTACAGGCCCCTACGGAAATCTACGGGACTCTACGGGCCCCTAGGGAAGCCTACAGATTTCGACGAAACCCTACGAGCCCCTCTGGAACCCTACAGAATACTCCAGGACCCGACAGCACTCTACAAGACCCTTAGCAACACAACGGAACCTCACTAAAACCCTATGGGCTCCTACAGAACACTGCAGGTGCCTACGGAACCCTACAGACCCCTACGGAACCCTACAGACACCTGCGGGCACTTACGGAACCCTGCAGGCCCCTACGGAACCCTACAGGTCCATACAGAACCCCACAGGGCCCTACGGAACTTTACCAGCCACTACGGAACTCTACGGGTCCCTACGGAACCCTGCAGAACCCTCCGGAACCTTAGAGAATCCCACAGACTCCTACAGACTTCTGCGGGCACTTACACAACCCTACAGGCCCCTACCTAACACTGCCAGCCCCTATGGAAGGAACCCTACAGGCCCCTACAGAACACTACTGGCTCCTGCGGTACTCCAGAGGCCTCTAGGGAACCTACGAAGCTCTACGGAACCCTATGGATCCTCACGGAACAGTACGGGCCCCTTCAGACCTCTGCGGGCGCTTATGGAAACCTACAGGACCCTACGGAACTGTACGAGACTCTACAGGCCCCTAGAGAACACCACAGGCCCTTACGGAACTGTACGAGACTCTACAGGCCCCTAGGGAACACCACAGGCCCCTACGGAACTCTACACAACCCTCTGGAAACTTATGGAACCCTATAAGCTCCTACCAACCCCTGCGGGCACTTACACAACCCTACAGGTCCCTACGGAAATCTACGGGACTCTATGGGCCCCTAGGGAAACCTACAGATTTCGATGGAACCCTACGAGCCCCTCTGGAACCCTACAGAATACTCCAGGACCCGACAGCACTCTACAAGACCCTTAGCAACACAACGGAACCTCACTAAAACCCTATGGGCTCCTACAGAACACTGCAGGCGCCTACGGAACCCTACAGACCCCTACAGAATACTACCAGCCACTACAGAAAAATATGGCCCCTACAGAACTCTACGGAACCTGACAGAAACACTGTGGTCTCCTACAGGCACTTGCGGGCACTTGCAGAACTCTGCAGGAACCCACGGAACTTTATGGAACCCTACCAGCCCCTACGGAAGCTTAAAGATCCTTGCAGGCAGTTACGGAACGGTACAGGGCCCTAGGGTACTTTACCAGCCACTACGGAACTCTACGGGCCCCTAGGGAACCCTGCAGAACCCTCCAGAACCTTACAGAATCCCACGGATTCCTACACACTCCTGCGGGCACTTACTCAACCCTAGAGGCCCCTACGGAACACTGCCAGCTCCTATGGAAGGAACCCTACGGGCCCCTACAGAACACTACTGGCTCCTGCGGTACTCCAGAGGCCTCTAGGGAACCTACGAAGCTCTACGGAGCCCTATGGATCCTTACAGAACAGTACGGGCCCCTTCAGACCTCTGCGGGCGCTTATGGAAACCTACAGGACCCTACGGAACTCTACGAGACTCTACAGGCCCCTAGGGAACACCACAGGCCCTTACGGAACTGTACGAGACTCTACAGGCCCCTAGGGAACACCACAGGCCCCTACGGAACCCTACACAACCCTCTGGAAACTTATGGAACCCTATAAGCTCCTACCAACCCCTGCGGGCACTTACACAACCCTACAGGTCCCTACGGAAATCTACGGGACTCTATGGGCCCCTAGGGAAACCTACAGATTTCGATGGAACCCTACGAGCCCCTCTGGAACCCTACAGAATACTCCAGGACCCGACAGCACTCTACAAGACCCTTAGCAACACAACGGAACCTCACTAAAACCCTATGGGCTCCTACAGAACACTGCAGGCGCCTACGGAACCCTACAGACCCCTACAGAATACTACCAGCCACTACAGAAAAATATGGCCCCTACAGAACTCTACGGAACCTGACAGAAACACTGTGGTCTCCTACAGGCCCTTGCGGGCACTTGCAGAACTCTGCAGGAACCCACGGAACTTTATGGAACCCTACCAGCCCCTACGGAAGCTTAAAGATCCTTGCAGGCAGTTACGGAACGGTACAGGGCCCTAGGGTACTTTACCAGCCACTACGGAACTCTACGGGCCCCTAGGGAACCCTGCAGAACCCTCCAGAACCTTACAGAATCCCACGGATTCCTACACACTCCTGCGGGCACTTACTCAACCCTAGAGGCCCCTACGGAACACTGCCAGCTCCTATGGAAGGAACCCTACGGGCCCCTACAGAACACTACTGGCTCCTGCGGTACTCCAGAGGCCTCTAGGGAACCTACGAAGCTCTACGGAACCCTATGGATCCTCACGGAACAGTACGGGCCCCTTCAGACCTCTGCGGGCGCTTATGGAAACCTACAGGACCCTACGGAACTGTACGAGACTCTACAGGCCCCTAGAGAACACCACAGGCCCTTACGGAACTGTACGAGACTCTACAGGCCCCTAGGGAACACCACAGGCCCCTACGGAACCCTACACAACCCTCTGGAAACTTATGGAACCCTATAAGCTCCTACCAACCCCTGCGGGCACTTACACAACCCTACAGGTCCCTACGGAAATCTACGGGACTCTATGGGCCCCTAGGGAACCCTACAGATTTCGATGGAACCCTACGAGCCCCTCTGGAACCCTACAGAATACTCCAGGACCCGACAGCACTCTACAAGACCCTTAGCAACACAACGGAACCTCACTAAAACCCTATGGGCTCCTACAGAACACTGCAGGCGCCTACGGAACCCTACAGACCCCTACAGAATACTACCAGCCACTACAGAAAAATATGGCCCCTACAGAACTCTACGGAACCTGACAGAAACACTGTGGTCTCCTACAGGCCCTTGCGGGCACTTGCAGAACTCTGCAGGAACCCACGGAACTTTATGGAACCCTACCAGCCCCTACGGAAGCTTAAAGATCCTTGCAGGCAGTTACGGAACGGTACAGGGCCCTAGGGTACTTTACCAGCCACTACGGAACTCTACGGGCCCCTAGGGAACCCTGCAGAACCCTCCAGAACCTTACAGAATCCCACGGATTCCTACAGACTCCTGCGGGCACTTACTCAACCCTAGAGGACCCTACGGAACACTGCCAGCTCCTATGGAAGGAACCCTACGGGCCCCTACAGGACACTACTGGCTCCTGCGGTACTCCAGAGGCCTCTAGGGAACCTACGAAGCTCTACGGAGCCCTATGGATCCTCACGGAACAGTACGGGCCCCTTCAGACCTCTGCGGGCGCTTATGGAAACCTACAGGACCCTACGGAACTGTACGAGACTCTACAGGCCCCTAGAGAACACCACAGGCCCTTACGGAACTGTACGAGACTCTACAGGCCCTTAGGGAACACCACAGGCCCCTACGGAACCCTACACAACCCTCTGGAAACTTATGGAACCCTATAAGCTCCTACCAACCCCTGCGGGCACTTACACAACCCTACAGGTCCCTACGGAAATCTACGGGACTCTATGGGCCCCTAGGGAAACCTACAGATTTCGATGGAACCCTACGAGCCCCTCTGGAACCCTACAGAATACTCCAGGACCCGACAGCACTCTACAAGACCCTTAGCAACACAACGGAACCTCACTAAAACCCTATGGGCTCCTACAGAACACTGCAGGCGCCTACGGAACCCTACAGACCCCTACAGAATACTACCAGCCACTACAGAAAAATATGGCCCCTACAGAACTCTACGGAACCTGACAGAAACACTGTGGTCTCCTACAGGCCCTTGCGGGCACTTGCAGAACTCTGCAGGAACCCACGGAACTTTATGGAACCCTACCAGCCCCTACGGAAGCTTAAAGATCCTTGCAGGCAGTTACGGAACGGTACAGGGCCCTAGGGTACTTTACCAGCCACTACGGAACTCTACGGGCCCCTAGGGAACCCTGCAGAACCCTCCAGAACCTTACAGAATCCCACGGATTCCTACACACTCCTGCGGGCACTTACTCAACCCTAGAGGCCCCTACGGAACACTGCCAGCTCCTATGGAAGGAACCCTACGGGCCCCTACAGAACACTACTGGCTCCTGCGGTACTCCAGAGGCCTCTAGGGAACCTACGAAGCTCTACGGAGCCCTATGGATCCTTACGGAACAGTACGGGCCCCTTCAGACCTCTGCGGGCGCTTATGGAAACCTACAGGACCCTACGGAACTGTACGAGACTCTACAGGCCCCTAGGGAACACCACAGGCCCCTACGGAACCCTACACAACCCTCCGGAAACATATGGCACCCTACAAGCTCCTACCAACCCCTGCGGGCACTTACACAACCCTACAGGCCCCTACGGAAATCTACGGGACTCTACGGGCCCCTAGGGAAGCCTACAGATTTCGACGAAACCCTACGAGCCCCTCTGGAACCCTACAGAATACTCCAGGACCCGACAGCACTCTACAAGACCCTTAGCAACACAACGGAACCTCACTAAAACCCTATGGGCTCCTACAGAACACTGCAGGTGCCTACGGAACCCTACAGACCCCTACGGAACCCTACAGACACCTGCGGGCACTTACGGAACCCTGCAGGCCCCTACGGAACCCTACAGGTCCATACAGAACCCCACAGGGCCCTACGGAACTTTACCAGCCACTACGGAACTCTACGGGTCCCTACGGAACCCTGCAGAACCCTCCGGAACCTTAGAGAATCCCACAGACTCCTACAGACTTCTGCGGGCACTTACACAACCCTACAAGCCCCTACCTAACACTGCCAGCCCCTATGGAAGGAACCCTACAGGCCCCTACAGAACACTACTGGCTCCTGCGGTACTCCAGAGGCCTCTAGGGAACCTACGAAGCTCTACGGAACCCTATGGATCCTCACGGAACAGTACGGGCCCCTTCAGACCTCTGCGGGCGCTTATGGAAACCTACAGGACCCTACGGAACTGTACGAGACTCTACAGGCCCCTAGAGAACACCACAGGCCCTTACGGAACTGTACGAGACTCTACAGGCCCCTAGGGAACACCACAGGCCCCTACGGAACCCTACACAACCCTCTGGAAACTTATGGAACCCTATAAGCTCCTACCAACCCCTGTGGGCACTTACACAACCCTACAGGTCCCTACGGAAATCTACGGGACTCTACGGGCCCCTAGGGAACCCTACAGATTTCGATGGAACCCTACGAGCCCCTCTGGAACCCTACAGAATACTCCAGGACCCGACAGCACTCTACAAGACCCTTAGCAACACAACGGAACCTCACGAAAACCCTATGGGCTCCTACAGAACACTGCAGGCGCCTACGGAACCCTACAGACCCCTACAGAATACTACCAGCCACTACAGAAAAATATGGCCCCTACAGAACTCTACGGAACCTGACAGAAACACTGTGGTCTCCTACAGGCCCTTGCAGGCACTTGCAGAACTCTGCAGGAACCCACGGAACTTTATGGAACCCTACCAGCCCCTACGGAAGCTTAAAGATCCTTGCAGGCAGTTACGGAACGGTACAGGGCCCTAGGGTACTTTACCAGCCACTACGGAACTCTACGGGCCCCTAGGGAACCCTGCAGAACCCTCCAGAACCTTACAGAATCCCACGGATTCCTACAGACTCCTGCGGGCACTTACTCAACCCTAGAGGACCCTACGGAACACTGCCAGCTCCTATGGAAGGAACCCTACGGGCCCCTACAGAACACTACTGGCTCCTGCGGTACTCCAGAGGCCTCTAGGGAACCTACGAAGCTCTACGGAGCCCTATGGATCCTTACGGAACAGTACGGGCCCCTTCAGACCTCTGCGGGCGCTTATGGAAACCTACAGGACCCTACGGAACTGTACGAGACTCTACAGGCCCCTAGGGAACACCACAGGCCCCTACGGAACCCTACACAACCCTCCGGAAACATATGGCACCCTACAAGCTCCTACCAACCCCTGCGGGCACTTACACAACCCTACAGGCCCCTACGGAAATCTACGGGACTCTACGGGCCCCTAGGGAAGCCTACAGATTTCGACGAAACCCTACGAGCCCCTCTGGAACCCTACAGAATACTCCAGGACCCGACAGCACTCTACAAGACCCTTAGCAACACAACGGAACCTCACTAAAACCCTATGGGCTCCTACAGAACACTGCAGGTGCCTACGGAACCCTACAGACCCCTACGGAACCCTACAGACACCTGCGGGCACTTACGGAACCCTGCAGGCCCCTACGGAACCCTACAGGTCCATACAGAACCCCACAGGGCCCTACGGAACTTTACCAGCCACTACGGAACTCTACGGGTCCCTACGGAACCCTGCAGAACCCTCCGGAACCTTAGAGAATCCCACAGACTCCTACAGACTTCTGCGGGCACTTACACAACCCTACAGGCCCCTACGGAACACTGCCAGCCCCTATGGAAGGAACCCTACGGGCCCCTACAGAACACTACTGGCTCCTGCGGTACTCCAGAGGCCTCTAGGGAACCTACGAAGCTCTACGGAACCCTATGGATCCTCACGGAACAGTACGGGCCCCTTCAGACCTCTGCGGGCGCTTATGGAAACCTACAGGACCCTACGGAACTGTACGAGACTCTACAGGCCCCTAGGGAACACCACAGGCCCCTACGGAACCCTACACAACCCTCCGGAAACATATGGCACCCTACAAGCTCCTACCAACCCCTGCGGGCACTTACACAACCCTACAGGCCCCTACGGAAATCTACGGGACTCTACGGGCCCCTAGGGAACCCTACAGATTTCGACGAAACCCTACGAGCCCCTCTGGAACCCTACAGAATACTCCAGGACCCGACAGCACTCTACAAGACCCTTAGCAACACAACGGAACCTCACTAAAACCCTATGGGCTCCTACAGAACACTGCAGGCGCCTACGGAACCCTACAGACCCCTACGGAACCCTACAGACACCTGCGGGCACTTACGGAACCCTGCAGGCCCCTACGGAACCCTACAGGTCCATACAGAACCCCACAGGGCCCTACGGAACTTTACCAGCCACTACGGAACTCTACGGGTCCCTACGGAACACTGCAGAACCCTCCGGAACCTTACAGAATCCCACAGACTCCTACAGACTTCTGCGGGCACTTACACAACCCTACAGGCCCCTACCTAACACTGCCAGCCCCTATGGAAGGAACCCTACAGGCCCCTACAGAACACTACTGGCTCCTGCGGTACTCCAGAGGCCTCTAGGGAACCTACGAAGCTCTACGGAACCCTATGGATCCTCACGGAACAGTACGGGCCCCTTCAGACCTCTGCGGGCGCTTATGGAAACCTACAGGACCCTACGGAACTGTACGAGACTCTACAGGCCCCTAGAGAACACCACAGGCCCTTACGGAACTGTACGAGACTCTACAGGCCCCTAGGGAACACCACAGGCCCCTACGGAACCCTACACAACCCTCTGGAAACTTATGGAACCCTATAAGCTCCTACCAACCCCTGCGGGCACTTACACAACCCTACAGGTCCCTACGGAAATCTACGGGACTCTATGGGCCCCTAGGGAACCCTACAGATTTCGATGGAACCCTACGAGCCCCTCTGGAACCCTACAGAATACTCCAGGACCCGACAGCACTCTACAAGACCCTTAGCAACACAACGGAACCTCACTAAAACCCTATGGGCTCCTACAGAACACTGCAGGCGCCTACGGAACCCTACAGACCCCTACAGAATACTACCAGCCACTACAGAAAAATATGGCCCCTACAGAACTCTACGGAAC
Organism: Numenius arquata; assembly: GCF_964106895.1. NCBI lineage: Eukaryota > Metazoa > Chordata > Aves > Charadriiformes > Scolopacidae > Numenius > Numenius arquata. Next base: position 26,994 of record NW_027414791.1, read on the forward strand.
CTGACAGAAACACTGTGGTCTCCTACAGGCCCTTGCGGGCACTTGCAGAACTCTGCAGGAACCCACGGAACTTTATGGAACCCTACCAGCCCCTACGGAAGCTTAAAGATCCTTGCAGGCAGTTACGGAACGGTACAGGGCCCTAGGGTACTTTACCAGCCACTACGGAACTCTACGGGCCCCTAGGGAACCCTGCAGAACCCTCCAGAACCTTACAGAATCCCACGGATTCCTAGACACTCCTGCGGGCACTTACTCAACCCTAGAGGCCCCTACGGAACACTGCCAGCTCCTATGGAAGGAACCCTACGGGCCCCTACAGAACACTACTGGCTCCTGCGGTACTCCAGAGGCCTCTAGGGAACCTACGAAGCTCTACGGAGCCCTATGGATCCTTACGGAACAGTACGGGCCCCTTCAGACCTCTGCGGGCGCTTATGGAAACCTACAGGACCCTACGGAACTCTACGAGACTCTACAGGCCCCTAGGGAACACCACAGGCCCCTACGGAACCCTACACAACCCTCCGGAAACATATGGCACCCTACAAGCTCCTACCAACCCCTGCGGGCACTTACACAACCCTACAGGCCCCTACGGAAATCTACGGGACTCTACGGGCCCCTAGGGAAGCCTACAGATTTCGACGAAACCCTACGAGCCCCTCTGGAACCCTACAGAATACTCCAGGACCCGACAGCACTCTACAAGACCCTTAGCAACACAACGGAACCTCACTAAAACCCTATGGGCTCCTACAGAACACTGCAGGTGCCTACGGAACCCTACAGACCCCTACGGAACCCTACAGACACCTGCGGGCACTTACGGAACCCTGCAGGCCCCTACGGAACCCTACAGCTCCATACAGAACCCCACAGGGCCCTACGGAACTTTACCAGCCACTACGGAACTCTACGGGTCCCTACGGAACCCTGCAGAACCCTCCGGAACCTTAGAGAATCCCACAGACTCCTACAGACTTCTGCGGGCACTTACACAACCCTACAGGCCCCTACCTAACACTGCCAGCCCCTATGGAAGGAACCCTACAGGCCCCTACAGAACACTACTGGCTCCTGCGGTACTCCAGAGGCCTCTAGGGAACCTACGAAGCTCTACGGAGCCCTATGGATCCTCACGGAACAGTACGGGCCCCTTCAGACCTCTGCGGGCGCTTATGGAAACCTACAGGACCCTACGGAACTGTACGAGACTCTACAGGCCCCTAGAGAACACCACAGGCCCTTACGGAACTGTACGAGACTCTACAGGCCCTTAGGGAACACCACAGGCCCCTACGGAACCCTACACAACCCTCTGGAAACTTATGGAACCCTATAAGCTCCTACCAACCCCTGCGGGCACTTACACAACCCTACAGGTCCCTACGGAAATCTACGGGACTCTATGGGCCCCTAGGGAACCCTACAGATTTCGATGGAACCCTACGAGCCCCTCTGGAACCCTACAGAATACTCCAGGACCCGACAGCACTCTACAAGACCCTTAGCAACACAACGGAACCTCACGAAAACCCTATGGGCTCCTACAGAACACTGCAGGCGCCTACGGAACCCTACAGACCCCTACAGAATACTACCAGCCACTACAGAAAAATATGGCCCCTACAGAACTCTACGGAACCTGACAGAAACACTGTGGTCTCCTACAGGCCCTTGCGGGCACTTGCAGAACTCTGCAGGAACCCACGGAACTTTATGGAACCCTACCAGCCCCTACGGAAGCTTAAAGATCCTTGCAGGCAGTTACGGAACGGTACAGGGCCCTAGGGTACTTTACCAGCCACTACGGAACTCTACGGGCCCCTAGGGAACCCTGCAGAACCCTCCAGAACCTTACAGAATCCCACGGATTCCTAGACACTCCTGCGGGCACTTACTCAACCCTAGAGGCCCCTACGGAACACTGCCAGCTCCTATGGAAGGAACCCTACGGGCCCCTACAGAACACTACTGGCTCCTGCGGTACTCCAGAGGCCTCTAGGGAACCTACGAAGCTCTACGGAGCCCTATGGATCCTTACGGAACAGTACGGGCCCCTTCAGACCTCTGCGGGCGCTTATGGAAACCTACAGGACCCTACGGAACTGTACGAGACTCTACAGGCCCCTAGGGAACACCACAGGCCCCAACGGAACCCTACACAACCCTCCGGAAACATATGGCACCCTACAAGCTCCTACCAACCCCTGCGGGCACTTACACAACCCTACAGGCCCCTACGGAAATCTACGGGACTCTACGGGCCCCTAGGGAAGCCTACAGATTTCGACGAAACCCTACGAGCCCCTCTGGAACCCTACAGAATACTCCAGGACCCGACAGCACTCTACAAGACCCTTAGCAACACAACGGAACCTCACTAAAACCCTATGGGCTCCTACAGAACACTGCAGGTGCCTACGGAACCCTACAGACCCCTACGGAACCCTACAGACACCTGCGGGCACTTACGGAACCCTGCAGGCCCCTACGGAACCCTACAGCTCCATACAGAACCCCACAGGGCCCTACGGAACTTTACCAGCCACTACGGAACTCTACGGGTCCCTACGGAACCCTGCAGAACCCTCCGGAACCTTAGAGAATCCCACAGACTCCTACAGACTTCTGCGGGCACTTACACAACCCTACAGGCCCCTACCTAACACTGCCAGCCCCTATGGAAGGAACCCTACAGGCCCCTACAGAACACTACTGGCTCCTGCGGTACTCCAGAGGCCTCTAGGGAACCTACGAAGCTCTACGGAGCCCTATGGATCCTCACGGAACAGTACGGGCCCCTTCAGACCTCTGCGGGCGCTTATGGAAACCTACAGGACCCTACGGAACTGTACGAGACTCTACAGGCCCCTAGAGAACACCACAGGCCCTTACGGAACTGTACGAGACTCTACAGGCCCTTAGGGAACACCACAGGCCCCTACGGAACCCTACACAACCCTCTGGAAACTTATGGAACCCTATAAGCTCCTACCAACCCCTGCGGGCACTTACACAACCCTACAGGTCCCTACGGAAATCTACGGGACTCTATGGGCCCCTAGGGAACCCTACAGATTTCGATGGAACCCTACGAGCCCCTCTGGAACCCTACAGAATACTCCAGGACCCGACAGCACTCTACAAGACCCTTAGCAACACAACGGAACCTCACGAAAACCCTATGGGCTCCTACAGAACACTGCAGGCGCCTACGGAACCCTACAGACCCCTACAGAATACTACCAGCCACTACAGAAAAATATGGCCCCTACAGAACTCTACGGAACCTGACAGAAACACTGTGGTCTCCTACAGGCCCTTGCGGGCACTTGCAGAACTCTGCAGGAACCCACGGAACTTTATGGAACCCTACCAGCCCCTACGGAAGCTTAAAGATCCTTGCAGGCAGTTACGGAACGGTACAGGGCCCTAGGGTACTTTACCAGCCACTACGGAACTCTACGGGCCCCTAGGGAACCCTGCAGAACCCTCCAGAACCTTACAGAATCCCACGGATTCCTAGACACTCCTGCGGGCACTTACTCAACCCTAGAGGCCCCTACGGAACACTGCCAGCTCCTATGGAAGGAACCCTACGGGCCCCTACAGAACACTACTGGCTCCTGCGGTACTCCAGAGGCCTCTAGGGAACCTACGAAGCTCTACGGAGCCCTATGGATCCTTACGGAACAGTACGGGCCCCTTCAGACCTCTGCGGGCGCTTATGGAAACCTACAGGACCCTACGGAACTGTACGAGACTCTACAGGCCCCTAGGGAACACCACAGGCCCCAACGGAACCCTACACAACCCTCCGGAAACATATGGCACCCTACAAGCTCCTACCAACCCCTGCGGGCACTTACACAACCCTACAGGCCCCTACGGAAATCTACGGGACTCTACGGGCCCCTAGGGAAGCCTACAGATTTCGACGAAACCCTACGAGCCCCTCTGGAACCCTACAGAATACTCCAGGACCCGACAGCACTCTACAAGACCCTTAGCAACACAACGGAACCTCACTAAAACCCTATGGGCTCCTACAGAACACTGCAGGTGCCTACGGAACCCTACAGACCCCTACGGAACCCTACAGACACCTGCGGGCACTTACGGAACCCTGCAGGCCCCTACGGAACCCTACAGCTCCATACAGAACCCCACAGGGCCCTACGGAACTTTACCAGCCACTACGGAACTCTACGGGTCCCTACGGAACCCTGCAGAACCCTCCGGAACCTTAGAGAATCCCACAGACTCCTACAGACTTCTGCGGGCACTTACACAACCCTACAAGCCCCTACCTAACACTGCCAGCCCCTATGGAAGGAACCCTACAGGCCCCTACAGAACACTACTGGCTCCTGCGGTACTCCAGAGGCCTCTAGGGAACCTACGAAGCTCTACGGAACCCTATGGATCCTCACGGAACAGTACGGGCCCCTTCAGACCTCTGCGGGCGCTTATGGAAACCTACAGGACCCTACGGAACTGTACGAGACTCTACAGGCCCCTAGAGAACACCACAGGCCCTTACGGAACTGTACGAGACTCTACAGGCCCCTAGGGAACACCACAGGCCCCTACGGAACCCTACACAACCCTCTGGAAACTTATGGAACCCTATAAGCTCCTACCAACCCCTGTGGGCACTTACACAACCCTACAGGTCCCTACGGAAATCTACGGGACTCTACGGGCCCCTAGGGAACCCTACAGATTTCGATGGAACCCTACGAGCCCCTCTGGAACCCTACAGAATACTCCAGGACCCGACAGCACTCTACAAGACCCTTAGCAACACAACGGAACCTCACGAAAACCCTATGGGCTCCTACAGAACACTGCAGGCGCCTACGGAACCCTACAGACCCCTACAGAATACTACCAGCCACTACAGAAAAATATGGCCCCTACAGAACTCTACGGAACCTGACAGAAACACTGTGGTCTCCTACAGGCCCTTGCAGGCACTTGCAGAACTCTGCAGGAACCCACGGAACTTTATGGAACCCTACCAGCCCCTACGGAAGCTTAAAGATCCTTGCAGGCAGTTACGGAACGGTACAGGGCCCTAGGGTACTTTACCAGCCACTACGGAACTCTACGGGCCCCTAGGGAACCCTGCAGAACCCTCCAGAACCTTACAGAATCCCACGGATTCCTACAGACTCCTGCGGGCACTTACTCAACCCTAGAGGACCCTACGGAACACTGCCAGCTCCTATGGAAGGAACCCTACGGGCCCCTACAGAACACTACTGGCTCCTGCGGTACTCCAGAGGCCTCTAGGGAACCTACGAAGCTCTACGGAGCCCTATGGATCCTTACGGAACAGTACGGGCCCCTTCAGACCTCTGCGGGCGCTTATGGAAACCTACAGGACCCTACGGAACTGTACGAGACTCTACAGGCCCCTAGGGAACACCACAGGCCCCTACGGAACCCTACACAACCCTCCGGAAACATATGGCACCCTACAAGCTCCTACCAACCCCTGCGGGCACTTACACAACCCTACAGGCCCCTACGGAAATCTACGGGACTCTACGGGCCCCTAGGGAAGCCTACAGATTTCGACGAAACCCTACGAGCCCCTCTGGAACCCTACAGAATACTCCAGGACCCGACAGCACTCTACAAGACCCTTAGCAACACAACGGAACCTCACTAAAACCCTATGGGCTCCTACAGAACACTGCAGGTGCCTACGGAACCCTACAGACCCCTACGGAACCCTACAGACACCTGCGGGCACTTACGGAACCCTGCAGGCCCCTACGGAACCCTACAGGTCCATACAGAACCCCACAGGGCCCTACGGAACTTTACCAGCCACTACGGAACTCTACGGGTCCCTACGGAACCCTGCAGAACCCTCCGGAACCTTAGAGAATCCCACAGACTCCTACAGACTTCTGCGGGCACTTACACAACCCTACAGGCCCCTACCTAACACTGCCAGCCCCTATGGAAGGAACCCTACAGGCCCCTACAGAACACTACTGGCTCCTGCGGTACTCCAGAGGCCTCTAGGGAACCTACGAAGCTCTACGGAACCCTATGGATCCTCACGGAACAGTACGGGCCCCTTCAGACCTCTGCGGGCGCTTATGGAAACCTACAGGACCCTACGGAACTGTACGAGACTCTACAGGCCCCTAGGGAACACCACAGGCCCCTACGGAACCCTACACAACCCTCCGGAAACATATGGCACCCTACAAGCTCCTACCAACCCCTGCGGGCACTTACACAACCCTACAGGCCCCTACGGAAATCTACGGGACTCTACGGGCCCCTAGGGAACCCTACAGATTTCGACGAAACCCTACGAGCCCCTCTGGAACCCTACAGAATACTCCAGGACCCGACAGCACTCTACAAGACCCTTAGCAACACAACGGAACCTCACTAAAACCCTATGGGCTCCTACAGAACACTGCAGGCGCCTACGGAACCCTACAGACCCCTACGGAACCCTACAGACACCTGCGGGCACTTACGGAACCCTGCAGGCCCCTACGGAACCCTACAGGTCCATACAGAACCCCACAGGGCCCTACGGAACTTTACCAGCCACTACGGAACTCTACGGGTCCCTACGGAACCCTGCAGAACCCTCCGGAACCTTAGAGAATCCCACAGACTCCTACAGACTTCTGCGGGCACTTACACAACCCTACAGGCCCCTACCTAACACTGCCAGCCCCTATGGAAGGAACCCTACAGGCCCCTACAGAACACTACTGGCTCCTGCGGTACTCCAGAGGCCTCTAGGGAACCTACGAAGCTCTACGGAACCCTATGGATCCTCACGGAACAGTACGGGCCCCTTCAGACCTCTGCGGGCGCTTATGGAAACCTACAGGACCCTACGGAACTGTACGAGACTCTACAGGCCCCTAGAGAACACCACAGGCCCTTACGGAACTGTACGAGACTCTACAGGCCCCTAGGGAACACCACAGGCCCCTACGGAACCCTACACAACCCTCTGGAAACTTATGGAACCCTATAAGCTCCTACCAACCCCTGCGGGCACTTACACAACCCTACAGGTCCCTACGGAAATCTACGGGACTCTATGGGCCCCTAGGGAACCCTACAGATTTCGATGGAACCCTACGAGCCCCTCTGGAACCCTACAGAATACTCCAGGACCCGACAGCACTCTACAAGACCCTTAGCAACACAACGGAACCTCACGAAAACCCTATGGGCTCCTACAGAACACTGCAGGTGCCTACGGAACCCTACAGACCCCTACGGAACCCTACAGACACCTGCGGGCACTTACGGAACCCTGCAGGCCCCTACGGAACCCTACAGCTCCATACAGAACCCCACAGGGCCCTACGGAACTTTACCAGCCACTACGGAACTCTACGGGTCCCTACGGAACCCTGCAGAACCCTCCGGAACCTTAGAGAATCCCACAGACTCCTACAGACTTCTGCGGGCACTTACACAACCCTACAGGCCCCTACCTAACACTGCCAGCCCCTATGGAAGGAACCCTACAGGCCCCTACAGAACACTACTGGCTCCTGCGGTACTCCAGAGGCCTCTAGGGAACCTACGAAGCTCTACGGAACCCTATGGATCCTCACGGAACAGTACGGGCCCCTTCAGACCTCTGCGGGCGCTTATGGAAACCTACAGGACCCTACGGAACTGTACGAGACTCTACAGGCCCCTAGAGAACACCACAGGCCCTTACGGAACTGTACGAGACTCTACAGGCCCCTAGGGAACACCACAGGCCCCTACGGAACCCTACACAACCCTCTGGAAACTTATGGAACCCTATAAGCTCCTACCAACCCCTGCGGGCACTTACACAACCCTACAGGTCCCTACGGAAATCTACGGGACTCTATGGGCCCCTAGGGAACCCTACAGATTTCGATGGAACCCTACGAGCCCCTCTGGAACCCTACAGAATACTCCAGGACCCGACAGCACTCTACAAGACCCTTAGCAACACAACGGAACCTCACTAAAACCCTATGGGCTCCTACAGAACACTGCAGGCGCCTACGGAACCCTACAGACCCCTACAGAATACTACCAGCCACTACAGAAAAATATGGCCCCTACAGAACTCTACGGAACCTGACAGAAACACTGTGGTCTCCTACAGGCCCTTGCGGGCACTTGCAGAACTCTGCAGGAACCCACGGAACTTTATGGAACCCTACCAGCCCCTACGGAAGCTTAAAGATCCTTGCAGGCAGTTACGGAACGGTACAGGGCCCTAGGGTACTTTACCAGCCACTACGGAACTCTACGGGCCCCTAGGGAACCCTGCAGAACCCTCCAGAACCTTACAGAATCCCACGGATTCCTACACACTCCTGCGGGCACTTACTCAACCCTAGAGGCCCCTACGGAACACTGCCAGCTCCTATGGAAGGAACCCTACGGGCCCCTACAGAACACTACTGGCTCCTGCGGTACTCCAGAGGCCTCTAGGGAACCTACGAAGCTCTACGGAGCCCTATGGATCCTTACGGAACAGTACGGGCCCCTTCAGACCTCTGCGGGCGCTTATGGAAACCTACAGGACCCTACGGAACTGTACGAGACTCTACAGGCCCCTAGGGAACACCACAGGCCCCTACGGAACCCTACACAACCCTCCGGAAACATATGGCACCCTACAAGCTCCTACCAACCCCTGCGGGCACTTACACAACCCTACAGGCCCCTACGGAAATCTACGGGACTCTACGGGCCCCTAGGGAAGCCTACAGATTTCGACGAAACCCTACGAGCCCCTCTGGAACCCTACAGAATACTCCAGGACCCGACAGCACTCTACAAGACCCTTAGCAACACAACGGAACCTCACTAAAACCCTATGGGCTCCTACAGAACACTGCAGGTGCCTACGGAACCCTACAGACCC
>NW_027414792.1:0-22041 GCF_964106895.1 Numenius arquata
AGGGACCCAGACACATCCCCCCCCCCCCCCTTCCAATATCCCCAGGAGCCTCTTCCCCCTCCTATACCCCCTGTAGGCCACGCCCCTGCCCCCGCAGGCCACGCCCCCCAGGCTTGGCTCCACCCCCCATGAGCTCACACCCCCCTCCCTAGGCCACGCCCCCCTCCGCTAAGCCCCGCCTCCCCCTCCACAGCTGAGTCAGGTCTCTGTCAAGCCCCGCCCCTGAGAGCCAGACCACGCCCCATCCCCCATAGCCCCTCCCACCAAGTAAGCCCCGCCCCTTCCCCCAAGCCCCGCCCTGCACTCAACACCTTGCCCCAAGCCCCGCCCCCTCCGCAAGCCCCGCCCCCTCCACCTCACCCTTGGCTTGCCCCAGGCCCCGCCCCCTCCCAAGCTCCGCCCCCTCCGCCTTGCCCCGCCCTAAGCCCCGCCCCCTCCCCAAGCCCCGCCCCTTCAACCTCACCCCTGGCTTGCCCTAAGCCCCGCCCCCTCCCCAAGCCCCGCCCCTTCCACCTCGCCCTTGGCTTGCACTAAGCCCCGCCCCTTCCCCAAGCCCCTCCCCCCTCCTCTAGCCCCGCCCCCTCCGCCTCGCCCTTGTCTTGCCCCAGGCCCCGCCCCCTCGCCAGGCCCCGCCCCTCCCCAAGCCCCGCCCACCCCTGCTCCCCTTTCCCTTGCCGCCCCCCCCCAATCTCTAACACCCCCCCCAACCCCTCCCCCCGGCCCTTAGCCCCGCCCACCTTCCTCTGCGCCACCGCCATCGGCTCCTCCGGGTGGGGGTCGGCCCCCAGCGGCGCCCGGGGAAGCGCCAGGGCCCCCCCGGGCCCCGCCGAGCGACCCCGCACCCCGAGCCGGAGCGCCCTCAGCGCCCTCCGCAGCGCCGCCATCTTCCCGCCGGAAGTCCCGCCTTCCGCTCCTCCTTTCCCTTTCCCTTCCCGTCTGCGGCCAATCACAGAGCGCCGCCGACGCGGGCCAGCCAATCAGCAGAGAGCGCCTGCGCGGCGTCCCGCCCCCCGCCTGCCACGTTGCCGCCGAGGCCAATCAGAGGCCATCGCCGGCACGCCGCCCCTCCCCTCGCGGCTCCCCTCAGCGCCGGCTCCGCCCCCCCGGCAGCGCGGACCAATGAGAGGGGAGATGACTGCGCGGAGCGGCCAATGGGAGCGCGGCGGGGGCGGGAGCGGGCTCGCGGGGCGGGGCGGGCGCGGAGCGGCGCCGCCATTTTGCTGGTCGGGAGCGGCGGCGGCGGCGGCGGCGGAGCGGCGGGGACAGGTCGGGGCCTACCGGGGAGGGGCGGGGCCTGCACGGGAAGGGCGGGGCTTACCGGAGAGGGGGCGGGGCTTACCGGGACCCTGGGCGCTTGCAGGGATTGGCTAGAAGGGGGGGAGGGGGCGGGGCCCGGCGCTGGAGGCCGCCGGGGAGGGCGGGGCCTGGCGAGGCGGGGGTGGGCGGGGCGTTTTATGCTAATTAGGGGCGTGGTCAAACGACCTGGGCTGGTGGGCGGTGCCTTGTATGCTAATGAGGGGGCGGGCCCTACGGGGGGTGCTTTTTCCCGCGTTTTCTTTCACTGGGGCAGGTCCCAGTTCATCCCAGTTCCTTCCCAGTGCCCCCCTGGGGCCTCCCAGTACCACACCAGTCCCTCCCAGTCCCTCCTCCCTTCATCCCAGTTACCCCCCAGTGCCCCCCCAGGGCCTCCCAGTACCACACCACTTCCTCCCAGTCCTTCCCAGTCTCTCTTCCCTTCATCCCAGTGCCCCCCCAGGGCCTCCCAGTACCTTCTCCCTTCATCCCAGTGCCCCCCCAGGGCCTCCCAGTACCACACCAGTTCCTCCCAGTCCTTCCCAGTACCTTCTCCCTTCATCGCAGTGTCCCCCAGGGCCTCCCAGTACCACACCAGTTCCTCCCAGTCCCTCCCAGTACCTCCTCCCTTCATCCCAGTGTCCCCCAGGGCTTCCCAGTACCACACCAGTTCCTCCCAGTCCCTCCTTCCTTCATCCAATGCCCCCCAGGGCTTTCCAATGCCCCCCAGGGCTTCCCAGTACCACACCAGTTCCTCCCAGTCCCTCCCAGTACCCCCTTCCTTTCATCCCAGTGCCCCCTAGGGCCTCCCAGTGCCACACCAGTTTGTCCCAGTACCCCCTTCCTTCATCTCAGGGCCTCCCAGTACTCCACCAGTTTATTCCAGTCCCTCCCAGTCTGTTGCAGTGCCCCCACAGGTCATCCCAGCCACTCCAGTAGCCTTACTCCCTATAAGTGCCCCCCCACCATTGCCTCCCAGTTGCCTCCCAGTGCTTCCCAGTGCCCACCCCAGATCATCCCAGTCCCTCCCAGTGCCCTCTGGTGACTCCCAGTTGTCCCCCAGTGCCTCTCAGTACCCTCCCAGGTCATCCCAGTGCCCCCCCAGTACCTCCCAGTACCCTTCCTTGTTCGTCACAGTTCATCCCAGTTCCTCCCAGTCTCTTCCAGTGTGCACTGTGGGTCATCCCGCTCACTCCCAGTGCCTACCAGTGTCTTCCAGTTCATCCCAGTTCCACCCAGTTCATCCCAATTTTTCTGCTTCCCCAAGCCATCTCAGCCTCTCCCAGTGCTTCCCAGTTCTGCCTCCAGTCCCCCCCAGTTCATCCCAGTACCCTCCCAGGTACTCCCCAGCACCTCCCAGTGCCCCCCCAGTACCTCCCAATGCCCCCCCCAGTTTGTCCCAGTTCTTCCCAACACCGCCCAGTTGCCTTTTATTCCCTCTGGGTCGCTTCTCAGTGCGTTCCCAGTTCACCCCAGTCTCTCCCAGTGCCTCCAGTTACTCCCCAGGGCCTTCCAGTAAGCCCTAGTTCTGCCTAGTTTCCTTCCCAGTGCCTCTCCAGTTCATCCCAGTCAGTCCCAGTGCCCCTGAGTGCCTTCCACAACCCTCCCAGTTCCTCCCAGTCCCTCTCAGTACCCCCCCAGTTCCTTCCAGTCCCTCGCGGTACCCTCCAGTTTTCCCCTACTCCTCCCAGTCCCTCCCAGTGCTGCCCAGTTGCCCCCCAGTGCCTCCCAGTACCCCCCCACTTTCTCCCAGTCCCTCCCAGTCCCCCCCAGATTTCTCCCACTCCCTCCCAATCCCTCCCAGTGCTGCCCAGTTAGCCCCCAGTGCCTCCCAGTACCCCTCCACTTTCTCCCAGTCCCTCCCAGTCCCCCCAGTTTTCTTCTACTCCCTCCCAATGCCTGCCAGCGCTGCCCAGTTGCCCCCCAGTGCCTCCCAGTACCCCCCCACTTTCTCCCAGTCCCTCCCAGTCCCCCCCAGGTTTCTCCCACTCCCTCCCAATCCCTCCCAGTGCTGCCCAGTTGGCCCCCAGTGCCTCCCAGTACCCCTCCACTTTCTCCCAGTACCCCCCAGTTTTCTTCTACTCCCTCCCAGTCCCTCCCAGTGCTGCCCGGTTGACCCCAGTGCCTCCCAGTACCTCCCCACTTTCTCCCAGTCCCTCCCAGTCCCCCCCAGTTTTCTTCTACTCCCTCCCAATCCCTCCCAGTGCTGCCCAGTTCCCCCTTCACTTTCTCCCAGTCCCTCCCAGTCCCCCCCAGTTTTCTTCTACTCCCTCCCAATCCCTCCCAGTGCTGCCCAGTTCCCCTTTCACTTTCTCCCAGTCCCTCCCAGTCCCCCCAGTTTTCTTTTACTCCTTCCCAGTGCCTGCCAGTGCTGCCCAGTTGACCCCAGTGCCTCCCAGTACCTCCCCACTTTCTCCCAGTCCCTCCCAGTCCCCCCCAGTTTTCTCCTACTCCCTCCCAATCCCTCCCAGTGCTGCCCAGTTGGCCCCCAGTGCCTCCCAGTACCCCCCCAGTTGCTCCCAGTCCCTCCCAGTCCCTCCATTCACACTGTCCCCCACAGGTGCCAGCACCATGGAGTACGAGCGCAGGTAGGGGGGCCCGGGGGGGACCCCAAAACTGGGGACTTGGGGGGGGGGGGTGGTGACATTTGGGGACCCCCGAGGGGGGAGAGGAGACATTGGGGACCCCCGAGGGGGGGACAGGACTTTGGGGGACCCCCAGTGGGGAGGGGACATTTGGGGACCCCATGGGGGGGGGACGTTTTGGGGACCCCCAAGGAGGGAGGGGACATTGGAGACCCCCAAAGGGGGGGGGGTGTGAGGGACATTTGGGGACCCCCCCAAGGGGAAGAGGGGACGTTTGGGGACACCCCCCCTCAGGGAACATATTTTTGGGGGGACCCCAGGGGGGGGGAAGGAGACATTTGGGGACTCCATGGGGGGGGGGACATTTTGGGGACCCCCCAGGAGGGGACAGGACTTTGGGGGACCCCAGTGGGGAGGGGACATTTGGGGACCCCATGGGGGGGGGGACGTTTTGGGGACCCCCAAGGAGGGAGGGGACATTGGAGACCCCCAAAGGGGGGGGGGTGTGAGGGACATTTGGGGACCCCCCCAAGGGGAAGAGGGGACGTTTGGGGACACCCCCCCTCAGGGAACATATTTTTGGGGGGACCCCAGGGGGGGGGAAGGAGACATTTGGGGACCCCATGGGGGGGGGGGACATTTTGGGGACCCCCCAGGAGGGGACAGGACTTTGGGGGACCCCCAGTGGGGAGGGGACATTTGGGGACCCCATGGGGGGGGGGACGTTTTGGGGACCCCCAAGGAGGGAGGGAACATTGGAGACCCCTGGGGGGGGGGGGGAGAGGGGACATTTGGGGACCCCCAGGAGGGGACAGGACTTTGGGGGACCCCCAGTGGGGAGGGGACATTTGGGGACCCCATGGGGGGGGGACATTTTGGGGACCCCCAAGGAGGGAGGGGACATTGGAGACCCCTGGGGGGGGGGGGGAGAGGGGACATTTGGGGACCCCCGAGGGGGGGACAGGACTTTGGGGGACCCCCAGTGAGGAGGGGACATTTGGGGACTCCATGGGGGGGGACATTTTGGGGACCCCCAAGGAGGGAGGGGACATTGGAGACCCCTGGGGGGGGGGAGAGGGGACATTTGGGGACCCCCAGGAGGGGACAGGACTTTGGGGGACCCCCAGTGGGGAGGGGACATTTGGGGACCCCATGGGGGGGGGGACATTTTGGGGACCCCCAAGGAGGGAGGGGACATTGGAGACCCCCAAAGGGGGGGGGGGGTGAGGGACATTTGGGGACCCCCCCAAGGGGGAGATGGGACATTGGGGACCCCCGAGGTGGGGGGGGGAGGGGGGGGGGGACGGGGGGACGGACACATTTGGGGACACCCCCCCCCCCCCCTTGACACCATTTTCATGTGGCAGGGGTGGCCGTGGGGACAGGACGGGGCGCTATGGGGGGGGCCCCCACCCCCCCCGAAGAAGGCTCCCGTACCCAGCGGGATCACGATTATCGGGACATGGACTATCGCGGCTACGGGGGCCCCCCCCGAGGGACCCCCCGCCTCCGGGACCCCCCCTCAGGTGGGTGCTGGGTGCCTGGAGACCTCCTGGATGTCTGGGGGTGTGTCGTGTCCCCCCCCCCTGGACACCTGGTGTCCCCCCCCCGTAAGACATCTGGGTCCCCTCCCTGGCCTCCTGGATCCTTCTTGTCCCCCCCCCCAAATGCCTGGGTCCCCCCCCCAGACACCTGGCCCCCCCGCAAGACACCTGGGTCCCCTCCTTGCCCTCCTGGATCCTTCTTGTCCCCCCCCCCAAGACACCTGGGTCCCCCCCTGGACACCTGGCCCCCCCCCGCAAGACATCTGGGTCCCCTCCCTGGCCTCCTGGGTCCTTCTTGTCCCCCCCCCAGATGCCTGGGTCCCCCCCCAAGACACCTGGGTCCCCCCCCCGGACACCTGGCCCCCCCCCAAGACATCTGGGTCCCCCCCTGGACACCTGCCCCCCCCCCCGCAAGACATCTGGGTCCCCTCCTTGCCCTCCTGGATCCTTCTTGTGCCCCCCCCAAATGCCTGTGTCCCCCCCCAAGACACCTGGGTCCCCCCCCCGGACACCTGGCCCCCCCGTAAGACATCTGGGTCCCCCCCCCAGACACCTGGCCCCCCCATAAGACATCTGGGTGCCCCCCCAGACACCTGGCCCCCCCTCAAGACATCTGGGTCCCCTCCCTGGCCTCCTGGGTCCTTCTTGTGTCCCCCCCCCAAATGCCTGGGTCCCCCCCCGGATACCTGGGTCCCCCCCCCGGACACCTGGCCCCCCCGTAAGACACCTGGGTCCCCTCCCTGCCCTCCTGGATCCTTCTTGTCCCCCCCCAGACACCTGGCCCCCCCGTAAGACACCTGGGTCCCCCCATGGACACCTGGCCCCCCCCCGCAAGACATCTGGGTCCCCTCCCTGGCCTCCTGGGTCCTTCTTGTCCCCCCCCCAAATGCCTGGGTCCCCCCCCTCAGAAACCTGGCCCCCCCGTAAGACATCTGGGTCCCCCCCCCAGACACCTGCCCCCCCCGTAAGACATCTGGGTCCCCCCCCCAGACACCTGCCCCCCCCGTAAGACACCTGGGTCCCCCCCCCCAGACACCTGCCCCCCCTGTAAGACACCTGGGTCCCCTTCCTGCCCTGCTGGATCCTTCTTGTGCCCCCCCCAAAAATGCCTGGGTCCCCCCCCAAGACATCTGGGTCCCCCCCTGGACACCTGGCCCCCCCGTAAGACATCTGGGTCCCCCCCCAGACACCTGGCCCCCCCGTAAGACATCTGGGTCCCCCCCCCAGACACCTGCCCCCCCCGTAAGACATCTGGGTCCCCTCCCTGCTCTCCTGGATCCTTCTTGTGCCCCCCCCAAAAATGCCTGGGTCCCCCCCCAAGACATCTGGGTCCCCCCCCCAGACACCTGGCCCCCCCGTAAGACATCTGGGTCCCCCCCCCAGACACCTGCCCCCCCCGTAAGACACCTGGGTCCCCTCCCTGGCCTCCTGGATCCTTCTTGTGCCCCCCCCAAATGCCTGGGTCCCCCCCCAAGACATCTGGGTCCCCCCCCCAGACACCTGGCCCCCCCGTAAGACATCTGGGTCCCCTCCTGGATACCTGCCCCCCCCCCAGGACACCTGGGTCCCCTCCCTGGCCTCCTGGGTCCTTCTTGTGTCCCCCCCCAAGACACCTGGGTCCCCCCCCTGGACACCTGGCCCCCCCCACAAGACACCTGGGTCCCCTCCCTGGCCTCCTGGGTCCTTCTTGTCCCCCCCCCAAATGCCTGGGTCCCCCCCCAAGACACCTGGGTCCCCCCCCGGACACCTGGCCCCCCCCCACAAGACACCTGGGTCCCCTCCCTGGCCTCCTGGGTCCTTCTTGTCCCCCCCCAAATGCCTGGGTCCCCCCCCCAGACACCTGGCCCCCCCGTAAGACATTTGGGTCCCCTCCTGGACACCTTGGTGTCCCCCCCGGACACCTGGGTCCCCTCCCTGCCCTCCTGGATCCTTCTTGTCCCCCCCCCAAGACACCTGGGTCCCCCCCTGGACACCTGGCCCCCCCCCGCAAGACATCTGGGTCCCCTCCCTGGCCTCCTGGGTCCTTCTTGTGCCCCCCCCAAAAATGCCTGGGTCCCCCCCCAAGACATCTGGGTCCCCCCCCAGACACCTGGCCCCCCCGTAAGACATCTGGGTCCCCTCCTGGATACCTGCCCCCCCCCCAGGACACCTGGGTCCCCTCCCTGGCCTCCTGGGTCCTTCTTGTGCCCCCCCAGATGCCTGTGTCCCCCCCCAAGACACCTGGGTCCCCCCCCCGGACACCTGGCCCCCCCGTAAGACATCTGGGTCCCCTTCCTGCCCTCCTGGATCCTTCTTGTGCCCCCCCAAATGCCTGGGTCCCCCCCCAAGACATCTGGGTCCCCCCCTGGACACCTGGCCCCCCCGTAAGACATCTGGGTCCCCCCCCCGGACACCTGGCCCCCCCCCGCAAGACACCTGGGTCCCCTCCCTGGCCTCCTGGGTCCTTCTTGTGCCCCCCCCAGATGCCTGTGTCCCCCCCCAAGACACCTGGGTCCCCCCCCCAGACACCTGGCCCCCCCCGTAAGACATCTGGGTCCCCTCCTGGATACCTGCCCCCCCCCCAGGACACCTGGGTCCCCTCCCTGGCCTCCTGGATCCTTCTTGTGCCCCCCCAAATGCCTGTGTCCCCCCCAAGACACCTGGGTCCCCCCCCCAGACACCTGGCCCCCCCCGCAAGACACCTGGGTCCCCTCCCTGGCCTCCTAGGTCCTTCTTGTGTCCCCCCCCCAGACACCTGGGGTCCCCCCCCGACACCTGGGTCCCTTCCCTGGCCTCGAAGGTCCTTCGTGTCCCCCTCCCAGACTCCTGGGTGCCCCCTCCATGCACCTGACTTCCCTTTTTTCCTTTCCCCCCCCTCCTCCCCCCCCCCAAAGGCCTCCTACGAGGGCTCGGAGCCCCCCCGGAAGCGGGACCCGGCCCCCACCCCCCCTTCGTTGCCCTTCGGTGCCGACGGTGACTACCGGGACCAGGATTACCGGCCCGAGGCGGCCGAGGAGGAGCCCCGGGCCAGCACCATCGTTATGCTCCGCATGCTGCCCCAGGCCGCCACCGAGAACGACGTAAGCCACGCCCCCTCGGCTAAGCCCCGCCTCTTTTTTTGGAGGGGGGAGGGGGGGGGCGGCGCTGGCCCTTTAAATCTCACCCCCTCCCTGTGGCGACGGCTGAAGCTCCGTCAGGCTGCCCCGGGAGGGATTAGCCACGCCCCCTTGCCGTGACCACGCCCCCAATTAGTTGGACACGCCCCCTGCCTTAGCCACGCCCCCTTAGCTAAGCTCCACCTCCGGGGGGGGCGCTGGCCCTTTAAATACCCCCCAACTGCCCTGGGAAAAATTAGCCACGCCCCCTTTCCGTGGCCACACCCCCAATGGATCAAGCCCGCCCCTTTGTTTTGGCCACACCCCCTTGCCTTAGCCACGCCCCCTTGCCTTAGCCACACCCTCTCCATTATTCCCCACCTCTTTTGGGGGGCGCTGGCCCTTTAAATTCCCCCCCCCCAACTGCCCTGGGAAAGACTAGCCACGCCCCCTTTCCGTGGCCACGCCCCCAATGGATCAAGCCCGCCCCTTTGTTTTGGCCACGCCCCCTTGTCTTAGCCACACCCTCTCCATTATGCCCCGCCTCTTTTTGGGGGGCGCTGGCCCTTTAAAATCCCCTCCAACTGCCCTGGTAAGGATTAGCCACGCCCACAATGAATTGACCACGCCTCTTTGGGTTGGCCACGCCTCCCTTGCCTTAGCCACGCCCCCTTCGCCAAACCCCGCCTCCTTTGGGAGGCGCTGGCCCTTTAAATCCTCCCCCCACAGCTGCCTTGGGAAGGGTTGACCACGCCCCCTCGCCGTGGCCACGCCCCCTTTGCCTCTAGCCACGCCCCCTTAGCTAATCCCCGCCCCTCCGGCGACACCCCTTGGCGCATGGGCAGATGGCCCACGCCCCCTTCCCTTAACCACGCCCCTTTCCCACCAAGCCACGCCCCCGCCCCTCAAGCCACGCCCCCTCGTGGGTACCCTCAGCCCACCCCCTGAGCCTCGGGGGCGCCTGGGGCCCCCCCCCCCCCCCGTCCCCCCGAACCCCTTGGTTCTGGGGTGGCCCCTCCTCCCCCCACACACGGGGGTCCCTCTGATGTGTCCCCCCCCCCTTTCCGTGTGTCCGTCCGTGTGTCCCCCCCCCAGATCCGGGCGCAGCTGCAGGCGCAGGGGGTGCAGCCCCGGGAGGTGCGACTGATGCGCAACAAGTCCTCAGGTGAGCCCCGACGGGGAGGGGGGGGGGACACGCTTTGGGGGGGGGGGGCACCTGGGGGGGGAGTGGGGGGGGCCCCCAGACACCTGGGTCCCCTTTGGGGGGGGGCAGGGGGGGCACCCAAGGGGGAAGGGGGGGCCCAGACACCTGGGTCCCCTTCGGGGGGGGTGAGGGGGGGCACCCAGGTGGGGAGGGGGGGCACCCAGGTGGGGAGGGGGGGGCCCCAGACGCCTGGGTCCCCTTTGGGGGGGGTGAGGGGGGGCACCCAAGGGGGAAGGGGGGGGTCTGGGTGCCTGGGTTCCCTTTGGGGGGGGCACCCAAAGGGGGAGGGAGGGGTCTGGGTGCCTGGGTTCCCTTTGGGGGGGTGAGGGGGGGCACCCGGGGGGTGAGGGGGGCACCCAAGGGGAGAGGGGGGCCCCCAGACACCTGGGTCCCCTTTGGGGGGGGGCAGGGGGGGCACCCAAGGGGGAAGGGGGGGGTCTGGGTGCCTGGGTTCCCTTTGGGGGGGGTGAGGGGGGGCACCCAGGTGGGGAGGGGGGGCACCCAGGGGGGCTGCTCCCATCCCCCGGGGCACCCAAGGGTGCTCATTCTGTTCCTAAGGGGCACCCAGGGGTGCTGTGCCAGGCTTGGGGGGCACCCAGGGGTGCCATCCCCCCCCCCCTTCCCCCCCCCCCCCAGGGGCACCCATCCTCTCCCCAGGGGCACCAAGGGGTCCTATGCCAGCCTTGGGGGGCACCCAGGGGTGCCATTCCACCCCCCCCACCCCCCCAGGGGCACCCATCCTCTCCCCAGGAGCACCCAGGGGTGCTGTGCTGGATTTAGGGGGCACCCAGGGGTGCCATTCCCCCCCCCCAGGGGCACCCACGCTCTCCTCGGGGGCACCCAGGGGTGCCAGTCTCATCTCTAGGGAGCACCCAGGGGTGCTGGTCCTTTCACTTGGGGGCACCCAGGGGTGCCCATCCCCTCCCCGGGAGCACCCAGGGGTGCTGTGCCACACTTAGGGGGCACCCAGGGGTGCCAGTCCCCCTCCCCAGGGGCACCCAGGGGTGCCAGACCCATAGCGGGGGCACCCAGGGGTGCTGTGCCGCGCTTAGGGGGCACCCAGGGGTGCCAGACCCATAGCAGGGGGCACCCAGGGGTGCCCATCCCCTCCCCGGGAGCACCCAGGGGTGCTGTGCCGCACTTAGGGGGCACCCAGGGGTGCCAGACCCATAGCAGGGGGCACCCAGGGGTGCCCATCCCCTCCCCAGGAGCACCCAGGGGTGCTGTGCCGCACTTGGGGGGCACCCAGGGGTGCCAGACCCATAGCAGGGGGCACCCAGGGGTGCCCATCCCCTCCCCAGGAGCACCCAGGGGTGCTAGTCCTGTTCCTTAGGGGGCACCCAGGGGTGCCAGACCCATAGCAGGGGGCACCCAGGGGTGCCAGTCCCCCTCCCCAGGGGCACCCAGGGGTGCCAGACCCATAGCAGGGGGCACCCAGGGGTGCCTATCCCCTCCCCAGGAGCACCCAGGGGTGCTAGTCCTGTTCCTTAGGGGGCACCCAGGGGTGCCAGACCCATAGCAGGGGGCACCCAGGGGTGCCAGTCCCCCTCCCCAGGGGCACCCAGGGGTGCCAGACCCATAGCGGGGGCACCCAGGGGTGCTGTGCCGCGCTTAGGGGGCACCCAGGGGTGCCAGACCCATAGCGGGGGCACCCAGGGGTGCCAGTCCCTCTGCCCAGGAGCACCCAGGGGTGCTGGTTCTGTTTCTCGGGGGCACCCAGGGGTGCTGACCCATAGCCAAGGGGCACCCAGGGGTGCCAGTCCCCCTCCCCAGGAGCACCCAGGGGTGCTGGTCCCCCTCCCCAGGGGCACCCAGGGGTGCCGATCCCATTGCCCGGGGGCACCCAGGGGTGCCAGAGCTGTGTCCGGCAGCACCCGGGGTGCTGTGCCTTTCCCAGGGGGCACCCATGGGTGCCCACCCCCGTCTTGGGGGGTCCCGGGGGAGTCCCAGGAGCACCCATGGGTGCCCATCTCCAGCCCACGCGGTCCCGGGGGGGTCCCAGGAGCACCCATGGGTGCCCACCCCATGTCAGCGGGTCCCGGGGGGGGTCCCAGGAGCACCCATGGGTGCCCACCCCATGTCAGCGGGTCCCGGGGGGGGTCCCAGGAGCACCCATGGGTGCCTATCTCCAGCCCACGGGGTCCCGGGGGGGTCCCAGGAGCACCCATGGGTGCCCACCCCCATCTCGGGGGGGGTCCCAGGAGAGTACCAGGAGCACCCATGGGTGCCCACCCCATCTCGGGGGGTCCCGGGGGGGTCTCAGGAGCACCCATGGGTGCCCACCCCATGTCAGCGGGTCCCGGGGGGGTCCCAGGAGCACCCATGGGTGCCCACCCCATGTCAGCGGGTCCCGGGGGGGTCTCAGGAGCACCCGTGGGTGCCCACCCCCATCTCGGGGGATCCCAGGGGAGTCCCAGGAGCACCCATGGGTGCCCACCCCATGTCAGCGGGTCCCGGGGGGGGTCTCCGGAGCACCCATGGGTGCCCACCCCATGTCAGCGGGTCCCGGGGGGGGTCTCGGGAGCACCCATGGGTGCCCACCCCATGTCGGCGGGTCCCGGGGGGGTGTCTCGGGAGCACCCATGGGTGCCCACCCCATGTCAGCAGGTCCCGGGGGGGTCCCAGGAGCACCCATGGGTGCCCACCCCCATCTCGGGGGGGTCCCAGGAGAGTACCAGGAGCACCCATGGGTGCCCACCCCATGTCAGCGGGTCCCGGGGGGGGGTCTCGGGAGCACCCATGGGTGCCCATCTCCAGCCCACGCGGTCCCGGGGGGGTCCCAGGAGCACCCATGGGTGCCCACCCCATGTCAGCAGGTCCCGGGGGGGTCCCAGGAGCACCCATGGGTGCCCACCCCCATCTTGGGGGGGTCCCAGGGGAGTCCCAGGAGCACCCATGGGTGCCCACCCCATGTCAGCGGGTCCCGGGGGGGGTCTCGGGAGCACCCATGGGTGCCCACCCCATGTCAGCGGGTCCCGGGGGGGTCTCGGGAGCACCCATGGGTGCCCACCCCATGTCAGCGGGTCCCGGGGGGGTCTCAGGAGCACCCATGGGTGCCCACCCCATGTCAGCGGGTCCCGGGGGGGGGGTCTCGGGAGCACCCATGGGTGCCCACCCCATGTCAGCGGGTCCCGGGGGGGTCTCAGGAGCACCCATGGGTGCCCACCCCATGTCAGCGGGTCCCGGGGGAGTTCCAGGAGCACCCATGGGTGCCCACCCCATGTCAGCGGGTCCCGGGGGGGTCTCAGGAGCACCCATGGGTGCCCATCCCCATCTCGGGGGGTCCCGGGGGGGTCTCGGGAGCACCCATGGGTGCCCACCCCATATCAGCAGGTCCCGGGGGGGTCTCAGGAGCACCCATGGGTGCCCACCCCCATCTCGGGGGGTCCTGGGGGGGTCTCCAGAGCACCCATGGGTGCCCACCCCCATCTCGGGGGGTCCCAGGGGAGTCACAGGAGCACCCATGGGTGCCCACCCCATGTCAGCGGGTCCCGGGGGGGGTCTCAGGAGCACCCATGGGTGCCCACCCCATGTCCGCAGGTCCCGGGGGGGGTCCCAGGAGCACCCATGGGTGCCCACCCCCATCTCGGTGGGGTCCCAGGGGAGTCCCAGGAGCACCCATGGGTGCCCACCCCATGTCAGCGGGTCCCGGGGGGGGTCTCGGGAGCACCCACGGGTGCCTGTATCCTACCTGGGTGGGGGGGGTGAGGGGTGGGGGGGTCGCAGGGACAGGCGTACCCTGCCCGGGGGGGGGGGGGGGGGGAGGGAAGGGGTGGGTTGGGGCACCCATGGGTGCTCTCCCTGACCCCCCCCACCCCCCCCCCTTTTCCAGGTCAGAGCCGGGGTTTCGCCTTCGTGGAGTTTCACCACGTGCAGGACGCGGCCCGGTGGATGGACGCCAACCAGGTCCCACGGGGGGGGGGGGGACACGGTGGGGGGGGGGAGGGGGACACAAGGACCCCTGGGTCCCTTCCGGGTGGGGGAGGGGCTGGGGGGGTGGTGGGGGGGGGAGGTGTCCCTCTTCTGGACAACCCCCCCCCCCCCCGTGGTGGGTGCTGGGTCGTCCCTCCCGTCCTTTCTTCCTCGCGGTGGCGTCGCCCTCGTGCAAAACCCTCGTGCGAGAGCCTCGTGCGAGGTCTCGCGCACGCCGGTGCGAGAGCTGAGCGCCTCGTGCACGCTCAGGCAAGCCCTGGTGCGAGACTTTGGTGTGATCCTTGTGCACCCTCGTGCGAGAGCCTCGTGTGAGAGCCTCGTGTGAGCTCTCGTGCACCCCGGTGCGAGAGCTGAGATCCTCGTGCAAGCTCAAGCAAGCCCTGGTGCGAGACTTTGGTGTGATCCTTGTGCACCCTCGTGCGAGAGCCTCGTGTGAGAGCCTCGTGCGAGCTCTCGTGCACCCCGGTGCGAGAGCTGAGCGCCTCGTGCACGCTCAGGCAAGCCCTGGTGCGAGACTTTGGTGTGATCCTTGTGCACCCTCGTGCGAGAGTTGAAACCCTTGTCGATGCTCGGACGAGCCCTGGTGCGAGATCCTGGTGTGAGACCCTCGTGCACCCTTATGTGAAAGCCTCGTGCAAACGCTGAGACCCTTGTGGGAGCCCTTGTACGATCCTCGTGCAAGATCCTCGTGCGAGCCTGTGCGAGCTCTCGCGCACCCCGGTGCGAGAGCTGAGTGCCTCGTGCACGCTCAGGCAAGCCCTGGTGCGAGAGCTTGGTGTGATCCTTGTGCACCCTCGTGCGAGAGCCTCGTGCGAGCTCTCGTGCACCCCGGTGCGAGAGCTGAGTGCCTCGTGCACGCTCAGGCAAGCCCTGGTGCGAGACTTTGGTGTGATCCTTGTGCACCCTCGTGCGAGAGTTGAAACCCTTGTCGATGCTCGGATGAGCCCTGGTGCGAGATCCTGGTGTGAGACCCTCGTGCACCCTTATGTGAAAGCCTCGTGCAAACGCTGAGACCCTTGTGGGAGCCCTTGTACGATCCTCGTGCAAGATCCTCGTGCGAGAGCCTCGTGCGAGCTCTCGCGCACCCCGGTGCGAGAGCTGAGCGCCTCGTGCACGCTCAGGCAAGCTCTGGTGCGAGGCCATGGTGTGATCCTTGTGCACCCTCGTGCGAGCTCTCGCGCACCCCAGTGCGAGAGCTGAGCGCCTCGTGCACGCTCAGGCAAGCCCTGGTGCGAGACCCTGGTGTGATCCTTGTGGCCCTCGTGCGAGCTCTCGTGCACCCCGGTGCAAGAGCTGAGCACCTCGTGCACGCTCAGGCAAGCCCTGGTGCGAGACTTTGGTGTGATCCTTGTGCATCCTCGTGCGAGAGCCTCGTGCGAGCTCTCGCGCACCCCGGTGCGAGAGCTGAGCGCCTCGTGCACGCTCAGGCAAGCCCTGGTGTGAGAGCTTGGTGTGATCCTTGTGCACCCTCGTGCGAGAGCCTCGTGCGAGCTCTCGCGCACCCCGGTGCGAGAGCTGAGCGCCTCGTGCACGCTCAGGCAAGCCTTGGTGTGAGAGCTTGGTGTGATCCTTGTGCCCCCTCGTGCGAGCTCTCGTGCACCCCGGTGCGAGAGCTGAGCGCCTCGTGCACGCTCAGGCAAGCCCTGGTGCGAGAGCTTGGTGTGATCCTTGTGCCCCCTCGTGCGAGCTCTCGTGCACCCCGGTGCGAGAGCTGAGCGCCTCGTGCACGCTCAGGCAAGCCCTGGTGCGAGACTTCGGTGTGATCCTTGTGCCCCCTCGTGCGAGCTCTCGTGCACCCCGGTGCGAGAGCTGAGCGCCTCGTGCACGCTCAAGCAAGCCCTGGTGCGAGACTTTGGTGTGATCCTTGTGCATCCTCGTGCGAGAGCCTCGTGCGAGCTCTCACGCACCCCGGTACGAGAGCTGAGCGCCTCGTGCACGCTCAGGCAAGCCCTGGTGCGAGAGCTTGGTGTGATCCTTGTGCACCCTCATGCGAGAGCCTCGTGCGAGCTCTTGTGCACCCCGGTGCGAGAGCTGAGATCCTTGTGCACGCTCAGGCAAGCCCTGGTGCGAGAGCTTCGGTGTGATCCTTGTGCCCCCTCGTGCGAGCTCTCGTGCACCCCGGTGCGAGAGCTGAGCGCCTCGTGCACGCTCAGGCAAGCCCTGGTGCGAGAGCTTGGTGTGATCCTTGTGCACCCTCGTGCGAGAGTTGAAACCCTTGTCGATGCTCAGATGAGCCCTGGTGCGAGATCCTGGTGTGAGACCCTCGTGCACCCTTATGTGAAAGCCTCGTGCAAACGCTGAGACCCTTGTGGGAGCCCTTGTACGATCCTCGTGCAAGATCCTCGTGCGAGCGCCTCGTGCGAGCTCTCGCGCACCCCGGTGCGAGAGCTGAGCGCCTCGTGCACGCTCAGGCAAGCCCTGGTGCGAGAGCTTGGTGTGATCCTTGTGCATCCTCGTGCGAGAGCCTCGTGCGAGCTCTCGCGCACCCCGGTGCGAGAGCTGAGCGCCTCGTGCACGCTCAGGCAAGCCCTGGTGCGAGAGCTTGGTGTGATCCTTGTGCCCCCTCGTGCGAGAGCCTCGTGCGAGCTCTTGCACCCCCCGGTGCGAGAGCTGAGATCCTTGTGCACGCTCAGGCAAGCCCTGGTGCGAGACTTCGGTGTGATCCTTGTGCCCCCTCGTGCGAGCTCTCGTGCACCCCGGTGCGAGAGCTGAGCGCCTCGTGCACGCTCAGGCAAGCCCTGGTGCGAGAGCTTGGTGTGATCCTTGTGCACCCTCGTGCGAGAGCCTCGTGCGAGCTCTCGCGCACCCCGGTGCGAGAGCTGAGCGCCTCGTGCACGCTCAAGCAAGCCCTGGTGCGAGGCCATGGTGTGATCCTTGTGCACCCTCATGCGAGAGCCTCGTGCGAGCTCTTGCACCCCCCGGTGCGAGAGCTGAGATCCTCGTGCAAGCTCAAGCAAGCCCTGGTGCGAGACTTTGGTATGATCCTTGTGCATCCTCGTGCGAGAGCCTCGTGCGAGGTCTCGTGCACCCCGGTGCGAGAGCTGAGCGCCTCGTGCACGCTCAGGCAAGCCCTGGTGCGAGGCCATGGTGTGATCCTTGTGCACCCTCGTGCGAGAGCCTCGTGCGAGCTCTTGTGCACCCCGGTGCGAGAGCTGAGCGCCTCGTGCACGCTCAAGCAAGCCCTGGTGCGAGACTTTGGTGTGATCCTTGTGCACCCTCGTGCGAGAGTTGAAGCCCTTGTCGATGCTCGGATGAGCCCTGGTGCGAGATCCTGGTGTGAGACCCTCGTGCACCCTTATGTGAAAGCCTCGTGCAAACGCTGAGACCCTTGTGGGAGCCCTTGTATGATCCTCGTGCAGGATCCTCGTGTGAGCCTCACGCGAGCTCTCGCGCACCCCGGTGCGAGAGCTGAGCGCCTCGTGCACGCTCAGGCAAGCCCTGGTGCAAGAGCCTGGTGTGAGACTTTTGTGTGATCCTTGTGCACCCTCGTGTGAAAGCAACCCTTGTGGACTTGTGGGAGCCCTTGTATGAGCCTCGTGCAAGACCCTCGTGAGAGCTCTTGTGCATCTTCGTGTGAGAGCTGAGACTTTCGTGTGATCCTTGTGCGTGATCCTTGTGCACCCTCGTGTGAAAGCCTCGTGCAAATCCTGAGATCCTTGTGTGAGCCCTTGTACGATCCTCGTGCGAGAGCCTCGTGAGACCCTCGTGCGACAGGCCCTTTGATCTTCATGTGTGAAGCTCGTGCAAGAGCCTCGTGCAAGCTCTTGTGTGGCCTCGGGCGAGAGCTGAGATGCTCTTGTGCGCCCTTGTGCCAGACCCTTATTTGAGACCCTCGTGTGAGCCTTTGTGCTCACTCGCGTGAGCACCGTGCGCAGCCCTCCGCGTGCCGTCGTGCAAGGCGCTTGGGTGATCCTTGTGTGAGCTCTTGTGCACCCTCGTGCGAGCCCTGGTAGAAGCCCAGCTGTGCTCTTGTGCAAGCCGCAGTGTGAGCGCTGTGCAAGGGCGGGTGTGAGCCCTCGTGAAGCCCTCGTGACCCCTCGCGCAAGCCCTGGGCGAGCTATCGTGCAAGCCCTGCCGTGACAACTGTGTGAGCCCTGGTGCCTCCTGGTGTGAGCCCTCGTGCGAGCCCTAGTGTGAGGGCTGTGTGATTCCTGGTGCATGCCCTCCCGCAGGCCCTTGTGCAAGTTCTGGTGCAAAGCCTTATGTGAGCCCTGGTGCAAGGGCGGTGTGAGGGGGGGTGCAAGCCCTTGGGCCCTCTCGTGCAAGCCCTGGTGCGAGCCCTCATGTTCTTCTGGTGCGAGACTTGGTGTGAGTCCTCGTGCTCTCGTGTGAGCCCTCGTGCAAGTTTGGTGCAAAGCCTCGTGTCCCCTTGTGCAAGCTCTGGTGCTCTTTTGGTGCGAGCCCTGGTATAAGCCTTCACGTGAGCCCTCGTGCCCCCTCGTGCGAGCTCTGTTGCTCCGTGTTACAAACGATGGTGTAGCCCCTTGTGCAAGGGCCGTGTGAGAGCGGGTGCGAGCTTTTGTGCAAGCCCTTGTGCCCCCCTTGTGTGAGCCCTCGTGTGAGTCCTGGTGTGAGGCCTCGTGCAAGCTCTGGTGCAAAAGCCACGTGAGGGTGGGTACGAGCACTGGTGCAAGCCCTCGTGCCCCCTTGCTCCAGCCCTGGTGCAAACCTTCGTGCAAGCCCTGGTGTGAGCCCTTGTGCGAGCTCTGCTGCCCCCGGGCACAAACCCTGGTGCAGACCCTGGTGCAATGCCTGGTGTGTGACTCCTCGTATGACCCCTGGCGCAAGCCCTCGTGCCCCCTCGTGCAAGCTCCGACGTGAGCGTTCATGCACTCTCGTACGAGCCGTCACACAAGGGCCATGCGAGGGTGGGCGTGAGCCCTGGTGTGATCCCTCTTGCCCCTCCTTGTGCAAGCCGTGGTGCAGCCCTCGTGCGAGCTTCAGCGCGATCCCTGGTGCCCCCTCGTGCGAGTCCTCGTGCAAGAGCCACATGAGGGTGGGTGCGAGCCCTGGTGCAAGCCCGCAGCCCCCTTGGTGCAAGCCCTGGTGCAAAGCTTTGTGTGTGAGCCCTGGTGCCCCCCTCGTGCGAGGCTTCGTGCCCCGGTATGAGCTTTGGTGTAAACCCTGATGCAAGCCCTCGTGCCGCCTTGTGCAAGCGCTTGTGCCCCTCTGGTGAAGGCCTGATGGGAGTCCCGGTGCCCCCCGGTATGAACCCCTCTTTGAGCTCTTGTGCAAGCCCTCGTGCCCCTCTCGTGCAATCCCTGGTGCGCCCTCGTGTGAGCCCTCGTGCAAGGGCCATGCAAGGGTGGGTGCAAGCCCTCGTGTGAGCTCTCGTGAGCCCTGGTGCCCCCTCGTGTGCGAGTCCTCAGCCTTCCTGGTGCCAACCCTCGTGCCAGCCCTCGTGCGAGCTCTGGTGCTCCCCCGTATAAATCCTGGTGCAAGCCCTGGTGTGAGCCTTCGTGATCGTTTCTATCAGCCGTCGTGCGAGCCCTTGTGCCGCCTTGTACAAGCCCTTGTGCCCCCTTGTACAAGCCCTTGTGCCCCTCTGGTGCAAGCCCTGATGGGAGCCGTGGTGCCCCCCAGTACGAACCCCACTTTGAGCTCTCGTCCAAGGTCTCGTACTTCCTGGTGTAAGCCCTCGTGCCCCCCTCGTGCAAGCTCTCATGGTGCCCTGGTACAGCCCTTGTGCAAGCTCTGGTGCGATGCCCGGTGCCCTCTCACGCGAGCCCTCGTGCAAGGACTGCGCGAGAGTGCGTTTGAGCCCTTGTGTGAACTCTGGTGCTCTCCGGTATGAACCGTGGTGCAAGTCCTGGTGCGAGCCTTTGTGACTTCTCGTGCGAGACCTCGTGCAAGCCCTGCTGTGATCCCTAGTGCCTCTCTCACGTCGGCTCTCGTGCCCTCTTGTGTGAGCCCTGGTGCCCCCCATTCAAGCCCTGATGCCCCCCCACTATGAGCCCTGGTGTGACCCCTCAGCCCACGTGGTGCCCCCCTGGTGCAAATCCTCGTGCGAGCCATGGTGCTCCCTTGTGCGAGCCCTCGTGCAAGCCCTGGTGTCCCCTGGTACGAACCCCGGTGTGAGCCTATGTGATTGTTTGTGTGAGCAATTGTGCGAGCCCTCGTGCAAGCCCTGGTGCCCCCTACTATGAGACCTAGTGCACACCCTTGTGCAAGCCCTAGTGCCGCCCATTCAAGCCGTGGTGGGAGCCCTGGTGCAAACCTTTGTGCAAGTCCTGGTGCTCCTCTGGTACGAGCCCTGGTGCAAACCTTCACACAAGTCCTCGTGCAAGCCCTGGTGGCCACCGTTCAAGCCCTAGTGCCCCCCGCTATGAGCCGTGGTGTTAGTCCTTGTGCTCCCGTGGTGTAAGCCCTTAGAACCCCTGGTGCCCCCCTGGTGCAAGCCCTTGTGCAAGCCCTGGTGCCCCCCGTTCAAGCTCTGGTGCCCCCCTGGTGATCCCCTGGTGCAAGCCTTTAGGCCCCCCTCGTGCCCCCCTTGTGCCTGCCCTCGTGCCCCCCTGGTGCGAGGCCTGGTACGAGCACGTGCCCCCCCGTGCTCCCCTGGTGCAAACCTTTAGGGCCCCTGGTGCCCCCTGGTGCCCCCCTCGTGCCCCCTGATGCCCCCCTTGTGCCCCCCTGGTGATCCCCTTGTGCCCCCCTGGTGCCCCCTGGTGCCCCCCTTGTGCCCCCCTGGTGCCAGCCCTTGTGCCCCCCTGGTGCCCCCCTGGTGCAAGCCTTTAGGCCCCCCTCGTGCCCCCCTTGTGCCTGCCCTCGTGCCCCCCTGGTGCGAGGCCTGGTGCGAGCACGTACCCCCCGTGCTCCCCTGGTGCAAAACTTTAGGGCCCCTGGTGCCCCCCTGGTGCCCCCTTGTGCCAGCCCTTGTGCCCCCCTGGTGATCCCCTTGTGCCCCCCTGGTGCCCCCCTGGTGCAAGCCTTTAGGCCCCCCTCGTGCCCCCCTTGTGCCTGCCCTCGTGCCCCCCTGGTGCGAGGCCTGGTGTGAGCACGTGCCCCCCCGTGCTCCCCTGGTGCAAACCTTTAGGGCCCCTGGTGCCCCCTGGTGCCCCCCTTGTGCCCCCCTGGTGATCCCCTTGTGCCCCCCTGGTGCCCCCCTGGTGCAAGCCTTTAGGCCCCCCTCGTGCCCCCCTTGTGCCCCCCTGGTGCCCCCCTGGTGCAAGCCTTTAGGCCCCCCTCGTGCCCCCCTTGTGCCTGCCCTCGTGCCCCCCTGGTGTGAGGCCTGGTGCGAGCACGTGCCCCCCCGTGCTCCCCTGGTACAAACCTTTAGGGCCCCTGGTGCCCCCCCTGGTGCCCCCTGGTGCCCCCCTTGTGCCCCCCTGGTGATCCCCTTGTGCCCCCCTGGTGCCCCCTGGTGCCAGCCCTTGTGCCCCCCTGGTGATCCCCTTGTGCCCCCCTGGTGCCCCCCTGGTGCAAGCCTTTAGGCCCCCCTTGTGCCTGCCCTCGTGCCCCCCTGGTGCGAGGCCTGGTGCGAGCACGTGCCCCCCCGTGCTCCCCTGGTGCAAACCTTTAGGGCCCCTGGTGCCCCCCTCGTGCCCCCTGGTGCCCCCCTCATGCCCCCCTCGTGCCCCCTGGTGCCTGCCCTCGTGCCCCCCTCGTGCCCCCCTCGTGCCTGCCCTCGTGCCCCCCTAGTGCCCCCCCCGTGCCCCTCTAGTGCAAGCCTTTAGGCCTCCTGCTGCCCCCCTGGGAATCCCCTGGTGTCCTCCTCGTGCCCCCCCCCCCCCCTCGTGCCGGCCCTCGTGAACCCCCCCTGGTGCGAGGCCTGGTGCGAGCGTGTGCCCCCCCCCCCCCCCCCCCCCAGCAGCAGGGGCTGAGCCTGCTGGGGCAGCGCGTCTCCCTGCACTACAGCGACCCCAAGCCCAAGATCAACGAGGACTGGCTCTGCGCCAAGGTGGGGGGGGCTGGGGGGGGGGTCAGAGGGGGGGGGGGGGAATCCTGGGGGGCTCTATAGGGGTCCTGGGGGGGGGTCCTGAGGGGTGTTATGGGGGTCCTGGGGGGCTCTATGGGGGTCCTGAGGGGTGTTATGTGGGTCCTGGGGGGTGTTATGGGGGTCCTGGGGGGCTCTATGGGGGTCCTGAGGGGTGTTATGTGGGTCCTGAGGGGTGTTATGTGGGTCCTGGGGGGCTCTATGGGGGTCCTGGGGGGTCTGGGGGGGCACTAGGGGCCCGGGAGGGTCGGGGGGGGGGTCCTGGGGGGCTCTATGGGGGTCCTGGGGGGGTCCGGGGGGTCGGAGGGGGGTCCTGGGGGGCTCTATGGGGGTCCTGGGGGGCGTTATGGGGGTCCTGGGGGGGTCCTGGGGGGCTCTATGGGGGTCTTGGGGGGCTCTATGGGGGTCCTGGGGGGTCTGGGGGGGCACTAGGGGCCCGGGGGGGTCGGGGGGGGGGGTCCTGGGGGGCTCTGGG
>NW_027414793.1:0-35430 GCF_964106895.1 Numenius arquata
AGGGGCTGTAGAGTCTCATACAGTTCCGTAGGGTCCTGTAGGTTTCCATAAGCACCCGCAGAGGTCTGAAGGGGCCCGTACTGTTCCGTAAGGATCCATAGGGTTCCGTAGAGCTTCGTAGGTTCCCTAGAGGCCTCTGGAGTACCGCAGGAGCAGTAGTGTTCCGTAGGGTCCTCTAGGGTTGAGTAAGTGCCCGCAGGAGTCTGTAGGAGTCTGTGGGATTCTGTAAGGTTCCGGAGGGTTCTGCAGGGTTCCGTAGGGACCCGTAGAGTTCCGTAGTGGCTGGTAAAGTTCCGTAGGGCCCTGTGGGGTTCTGTATGGACCTGTAGGGTTCCGTAGGGGCCTGCAGGTTTCCGTAAGTGCCCGCAGGTGTCTGTAGGGTTCCGTAGGGGTCTGTAGGGTTCCGTAGGCACCTGCAGTGTTCTGTAGGAGCCCATAGGGTTTTAGTGAGGTTCCGTTGTGTTGCTAAGGGTCTTGTAGAGTGCTGTCGGGTCCTGGAGTATTCTGTAGGGTTCCAGAGGGCCTCGTAGGGTTCCATCGAAATCTATAGGGTTCCCTAGGGGCCCATAGAGTCCCGTAGATTTCCGTAGGGACCTGTAGGGTTGTGTAAGTGCCCGCAGAAGTCTGTAGGAGTCTGTGGGATTCTGTAAGGTTCCGGAGGGTTCTGCAGGGTTCCGTAGGGACCCGTAGAGTTCCGTAGTGGCTGGTAAAGTTCCGTAGGGCCCTGTGGGGTTCTGTATGGACCTGTAGGGTTCCGTAGGGGCCTGCAGGTTTCCGTAAGTGCCCGCAGGTGTCTGTAGGGTTCCGTAGGGGTCTGTAGGGTTCCGTAGGCACCTGCAGTGTTCTGTAGGAGCCCATAGGGTTTTAGTGAGGTTCCGTTGTGTTGCTAAGGGTCTTGTAGAGTGCTGTCGGGTCCTGGAGTATTCTGTAGGGTTCCAGAGGGCCTTGTAGGGTTCCGTCGAAATCTGAAGGGTTCCCTAGGGGCCCGTAGAGTCCCGTAGATTTCCGTAGGGACCTGTAGGGTTGTGTAAGTGCCCGCAGAAGTCTGTAGGAGTCTGTGGGATTCTGTAAGGTTCCGGAGGGTTCTGCAGGGTTCCGTAGGGACCCGTAGAGTTCCGTAGTGGCTGGTAAAGTTCCGTAGGGCCCTGTGGGGTTCTGTATGGACCTGTAGGGTTCCGTAGGGGCCTGCAGGTTTCCGTAAGTGCCCGCAGGTGTCTGTAGGGTTCCGTAGGGGTCTGTAGGGTTCCGTAGGCACCTGCAGTGTTCTGTAGGAGCCCATAGGGTTTTAGTGAGGTTCCGTTGTGTTGCTAAGGGTCTTGTAGAGTGCTGTCGGGTCCTGGAGTATTCTGTAGGGTTCCATAGGGCCTCGTAGGGTTCCATCGAAATCTATAGGGTTCCCTAGGGGCCCATAGAGTCCCGTAGATTTCCGTAGGGACCTGTAGGGTTGTGTAAGTGCCCGCAGAAGTCTGTAGGAGTCTGTGGGATTCTGTAAGGTTCCGGAGGGTTCTGCAGGGTTCCGTAGGGACCCGTAGAGTTCCGTAGTGGCTGGTAAAGTTCCGTAGGGCCCTGTGGGGTTCTGTATGGACCTGTAGGGTTCCGTAGGGGCCTGCAGGTTTCCGTAAGTGCCCGCAGGTGTCTGTAGGGTTCCGTAGGGGTCTGTAGGGTTCCGTAGGCACCTGCAGTGTTCTGTAGGAGCCCATAGGGTTTTAGTGAGGTTCCGTTGTGTTGCTAAGGGTCTTGTAGAGTGCTGTCGGGTCCTGGAGTATTCTGTAGGGTTCCAGAGGGCCTCGTAGGGTTCCGTCGAAATCTATAGGGTTCCCTAGGGGCCCATAGAGTCCCGTAGATTTCCGTAGGGACCTGTAGGGTTGTGTAAGTGCCCGCAGAAGTCTGTAGGAGTCTGTGGGATTCTGTAAGGTTCCGGAGGGTTCTGCAGGGTTCCGTAGGGACCCGTAGAGTTCCGTAGTGGCTGGTAAAGTTCCGTAGGGCCCTGTGGGGTTCTGTATGGACCTGTAGGGTTCCGTAGGGGCCTGCAGGGTTCCGTAAGTGCCCGCAGGTGTCTGTAGGGTTCCGTAGGCACCTGCAGTGTTCTGTAGGAGCCCATAGGGTTTTAGTGAGGTTCCGTTGTGTTGCTAAGGGTCTTGTAGAGTGCTGTCGGGTCCTGGAGTATTCTGTAGGGTTCCAGAGGGCCTCGTAGGGTTCCATCGAAATCTATAGGGTTCCCTAGGGGCCCATAGAGTCCCGTAGATTTCCGTAGGGACCTGTAGGGTTGTGTAAGTGCCGGCAGAAGTCTGTAGGAGTCTGTGGGATTCTGTAAGGTTCCGGAGGGTTCTGCAGGGTTCCGTAGGGACCCGTAGAGTTCCGTAGTGGCTGGTAAAGTTCCGTAGGGCCCTGTGGGGTTCTGTATGGACCTGTAGGGTTCCGTAGGGGCCTGCAGGTTTCCGTAAGTGCCCGCAGGTGTCTGTAGGGTTCCGTAGGGGTCTGTAGGGTTCCGTAGGCACCTGCAGTGTTCTGTAGGAGCCCATAGGGTTTTAGTGAGGTTCCGTTGTGTTGCTAAGGGTCTTGTAGAGTGCTGTCGGGTCCTGGAGTATTCTGTAGGGTTCCAGAGGGCCTTGTAGGGTTCCGTCGAAATCTGAAGGGTTCCCTAGGGGCCCGTAGAGTCCCGTAGATTTCCGTAGGGACCTGTAGGGTTGTGTAAGTGCCCGCAGAAGTCTGTAGGAGTCTGTGGGATTCTGTAAGGTTCCGGAGGGTTCTGCAGGGTTCCGTAGGGACCCGTAGAGTTCCGTAGTGGCTGGTAAAGTTCCGTAGGGCCCTGTGGGGTTCTGTATGGACCTGTAGGGTTCCGTAGGGGCCTGCAGGTTTCCGTAAGTGCCCGCAGGTGTCTGTAGGGTTCCGTAGGGGCCTGCAGGGTTCCGTAAGTGCCCGCAGGTGTCTGTAGGGTTCCGTAGGCACCTGCAGTGTTCTGTAGGAGCCCATAGGGTTTTAGTGAGGTTCCGTTGTGTTGCTAAGGGTCTTGTAGAGTGCTGTCGGGTCCTGGAGTATTCTGTAGGGTTCCAGAGGGCCTCGTAGGGTTCCATCGAAATCTATAGGGTTCCCTAGGGGCCCATAGAGTCCCGTAGATTTCCGTAGGGACCTGTAGGGTTGTGTAAGTGCCCGCAGAAGTCTGTAGGAGTCTGTGGGATTCTGTAAGGTTCCGGAGGGTTCTGCAGGGTTCCGTAGGGACCCGTAGAGTTCCGTAGTGGCTGGTAAAGTTCCGTAGGGCCCTGTGGGGTTCTGTATGGACCTGTAGGGTTCCGTAGGGGCCTGCAGGTTTCCGTAAGTGCCCGCAGGTGTCTGTAGGGTTCCGTAGGGGTCTGTAGGGTTCCGTAGGCACCTGCAGTGTTCTGTAGGAGCCCATAGGGTTTTAGTGAGGTTCCGTTGTGTTGCTAAGGGTCTTGTAGAGTGCTGTCGGGTCCTGGAGTATTCTGTAGGGTTCCAGAGGGCCTTGTAGGGTTCCGTCGAAATCTGAAGGGTTCCCTAGGGGCCCGTAGAGTCCCGTAGATTTCCGTAGGGACCTGTAGGGTTGTGTAAGTGCCCGCAGAAGTCTGTAGGAGTCTGTGGGATTCTGTAAGGTTCCGGAGGGTTCTGCAGGGTTCCGTAGGGACCCGTAGAGTTCCGTAGTGGCTGGTAAAGTTCCGTAGGGCCCTGTGGGGTTCTGTATGGACCTGTAGGGTTCCGTAGGGGCCTGCAGGTTTCCGTAAGTGCCCGCAGGTGTCTGTAGGGTTCCGTAGGGGTCTGTAGGGTTCCGTAGGCACCTGCAGTGTTCTGTAGGAGCCCATAGGGTTTTAGTGAGGTTCCGTTGTGTTGCTAAGGGTCTTGTAGAGTGCTGTCGGGTCCTGGAGTATTCTGTAGGGTTCCAGAGGGGCTGGTAGGGTTCCGTCGAAATCTGAAGGGTTCCCTAGGGGCCCTTAGAGTCCCGTAGATTTCCGTAGGGGCCTCTAGGGTTGTGTAAGTGCCCGCAGGGGTTGGTAGGAGCTTGTAGGGTGCCATATGTTTCCGGAGGGTTGTGTAGGGTTCCATAGGGGCCTGTGGTGTTCCCTAGGGGCCTGTAGAGTCTCATACAGTTCCGTAGGGTCCTGTAGGTTTCCATAAGCACCCGCAGAGGTCTGAAGGGGCCCGTACTGTTCCGTAAGGATCCATAGGGTTCCGTAGAGCTTCGTAGGTTCCCTAGAGGCCTCTGGAGTACCGCAGGAGCCAGTAGTGTTCCGTAGGGTCCTCTAGGGTTGAGTAAGTGCCCGCAGGAGTCTGTAGGAGTCTGTGGGATTCTGTAAGGTTCCGGAGGGTTCTGCAGGGTTCCGTAGGGACCCGTAGAGTTCCGTAGTGGCTGGTAAAGTTCCGTAGGGCCCTGTGGGGTTCTGTATGGACCTGTAGGGTTCCGTAGGGGCCTGCAGGGTTCCGTAAGTGCCCGCAGGTGTCTGTAGGGTTCCGTAGGCACCTGCAGTGTTCTGTAGGAGCCCATAGGGTTTTAGTGAGGTTCCGTTGTGTTGCTAAGGGTCTTGTAGAGTGCTGTCGGGTCCTGGAGTATTCTGTAGGGTTCCAGAGGGCCTCGTAGGGTTCCATCGAAATCTATAGGGTTCCCTAGGGGCCCATAGAGTCCCGTAGATTTCCGTAGGGACCTGTAGGGTTGTGTAAGTGACCGCAGAAGTCTGTAGGAGTCTGTGGGATTCTGTAAGGTTCCGGAGGGTTCTGCAGGGTTCCGTAGGGACCCGTAGAGTTCCGTAGTGGCTGGTAAAGTTCCGTAGGGCCCTGTGGGGTTCTGTATGGACCTGTAGGGTTCCGTAGGGGCCTGCAGGTTTCCGTAAGTGCCCGCAGGTGTCTGTAGGGTTCCGTAGGGGTCTGTAGGGTTCCGTAGGCACCTGCAGTGTTCTGTAGGAGCCCATAGGGTTTTAGTGAGGTTCCGTTGTGTTGCTAAGGGTCTTGTAGAGTGCTGTCGGGTCCTGGAGTATTCTGTAGGGTTCCAGAGGGCCTTGTAGGGTTCCGTCGAAATCTGAAGGGTTCCCTAGGGGCCCGTAGAGTCCCGTAGATTTCCGTAGGGACCTGTAGGGTTGTGTAAGTGCCCGCAGAAGTCTGTAGGAGTCTGTGGGATTCTGTAAGGTTCCGGAGGGTTCTGCAGGGTTCCGTAGGGACCCGTAGAGTTCCGTAGTGGCTGGTAAAGTTCCGTAGGGTCCTGTGGGGTTCTGTATGGACCTGTAGGGTTCCGTAGGGGCCTGCAGGTTTCCGTAAGTGCCCGCAGGTGTCTGTAGGGTTCCGTAGGGGTCTGTAGGGTTCCGTAGGCACCTGCAGTGTTCTGTAGGAGCCCATAGGGTTTTAGTGAGGTTCCGTTGTGTTGCTAAGGGTCTTGTAGAGTGCTGTCGGGTCCTGGAGTATTCTGTAGGGTTCCATAGGGCCTCGTAGGGTTCCATCGAAATCTATAGGGTTCCCTAGGGGCCCATAGAGTCCCGTAGATTTCCGTAGGGACCTGTAGGGTTGTGTAAGTGCCCGCAGAAGTCTGTAGGAGTCTGTGGGATTCTGTAAGGTTCCGGAGGGTTCTGCAGGGTTCCGTAGGGACCCGTAGAGTTCCGTAGTGGCTGGTAAAGTTCCGTAGGGCCCTGTGGGGTTCTGTATGGACCTGTAGGGTTCCGTAGGGGCCTGCAGGTTTCCGTAAGTGCCCGCAGGTGTCTGTAGGGTTCCGTAGGGGTCTGTAGGGTTCCGTAGGCACCTGCAGTGTTCTGTAGGAGCCCATAGGGTTTTAGTGAGGTTCCGTTGTGTTGCTAAGGGTCTTGTAGAGTGCTGTCGGGTCCTGGAGTATTCTGTAGGGTTCCAGAGGGGCTGGTAGGGTTCCGTCGAAATCTGAAGGGTTCCCTAGGGGCCCGTAGAGTCCCGTAGATTTCCGTAGGGGCCTGTAGGGTTGTGTAAGTGCCCGCAGGGGTTGGTAGGAGCTTGTAGGGTGCCATATGTTTCCGGAGGGTTGTGTAGGGTTCCGTAGGGGCCTGTGGTGTTCCCTAGGGGCCTGTAGAGTCTCGTACAGTTCCGTAGGGTCCTGTAGGTTTCCATAAGCGCCCGCAGAGGTCTGAAGGGGCCCGTACTGTTCCGTAAGGATCCATAGGGTTCCGTAGAGCTTCGTAGGTTCCCTAGAGGCCTCTGGAGTACCGCAGGAGCCAGTAGTGTTCCGTAGGGTCCTCTAGGGTTGAGTAAGTGCCCGCAGGAGTCTGTAGGAATCCGTGGGATTCTGTAAGGTTCTGGAGGGTTCTGCAGGGTTCCGTAGGGGCCCGTAGAGTTCCGTAGTGGCTGGTAAAGTTCCCTAGGGCCCTGTACCGTTCCGTAACTGCCTGCAAGGGTCTTTAGGCTTCCGTAGGGGCTGGTAGGGTTCCATAAAGTTCCGTGGGTTCCTGCAGAGTTCTGCAAGTGCCCGCAAGGGCCTGTAGGGGCCCACAGTGTTTCTGCCAGGTTCCGTAGAGTTCCGTAGGGGCCATATTTTTCTGTAGTGGCTGGTAGTATTCTGTAGGGGTCTGTAGGGTTCCGTAGGCGCCTGCAGTGTTCTGTAGGAGCCCATAGGGTTTTAGTGAGGTTCCGTTGTGTTGCTAAGGGTCTTGTAGAGTGCTGTCGGGTCCTGGAGTATTCTGTAGGGTTCCAGAGGGCCTCGTAGGGTTCCGTCGAAATCTATAGGGTTCCCTAGGGGCCCATAGAGTCCCGTAGATTTCCGTAGGGACCTGTAGGGTTGTGTAAGTGCCCGCAGAAGTCTGTAGGAGTCTGTGGGATTCTGTAAGGTTCCGGAGGGTTCTGCAGGGTTCCGTAGGGACCCGTAGAGTTCCGTAGTGGCTGGTAAAGTTCCGTAGGGCCCTGTGGGGTTCTGTATGGACCTGTAGGGTTCCGTAGGGGCCTGCAGGTTTCCGTAAGTGCCCGCAGGTGTCTGTAGGGTTCCGTAGGGGTCTGTAGGGTTCCGTAGGCACCTGCAGTGTTCTGTAGGAGCCCATAGGGTTTTAGTGAGGTTCCGTTGTGTTGCTAAGGGTCTTGTAGAGTGCTGTCGGGTCCTGGAGTATTCTGTAGGGTTCCAGAGGGGCTGGTAGGGTTCCGTCGAAATCTGAAGGGTTCCCTAGGGGCCCTTAGAGTCCCGTAGATTTCCGTAGGGGCCTCTAGGGTTGTGTAAGTGCCCGCAGGGGTTGGTAGGAGCTTGTAGGGTGCCATATGTTTCCGGAGGGTTGTGTAGGGTTCCGTAGGGGCCTGTGGTGTTCCCTAGGGGCCTGTAGAGTCTCATACAGTTCCGTAGGGTCCTGTAGGTTTCCATAAGCACCCGCAGAGGTCTGAAGGGGCCCGTACTGTTCCGTAAGGATCCATAGGGTTCTGTAGAGCTTCGTAGGTTCCCTAGAGGCCTCTGGAGTACGGCAGGAGCCAGTAGTGTTCCGTAGGGTCCTCTAGGGTTGAGTAAGTGCCCGCAGAAGTCTGTAGGAGTCTGTGGGATTCTGTAAGGTTCCGGAGGGTTCTGCAGGGTTCCGTAGGGACCCGTAGAGTTCCGTAGTGGCTGGTAAAGTTCCGTAGGGCCCTGTGGGGTTCTGTATGGACCTGTAGGGTTCCGTAGGGGCCTGCAGGTTTCCGTAAGTGCCCGCAGGTGTCTGTAGGGTTCCGTAGGGGTCTGTAGGGTTCCGTAGGCACCTGCAGTGTTCTGTAGGAGCCCATAGGGTTTTAGTGAGGTTCCGTTGTGTTGCTAAGGGTCTTGTAGAGTGCTGTCGGGTCCTGGAGTATTCTGTAGGGTTCCAGAGGGCCTTGTAGGGTTCCGTCGAAATCTGAAGGGTTCCCTAGGGGCCCGTAGAGTCCCGTAGATTTCCGTAGGGACCTGTAGGGTTGTGTAAGTGCCCGCAGAAGTCTGTAGGAGTCTGTGGGATTCTGTAAGGTTCCGGAGGGTTCTGCAGGGTTCCGTAGGGACCCGTAGAGTTCCGTAGTGGCTGGTAAAGTTCCGTAGGGCCCTGTGGGGTTCTGTATGGACCTGTAGGGTTCCGTAGGGGCCTGCAGGTTTCCGTAAGTGCCCGCAGGTGTCTGTAGGGTTCCGTAGGGGCCTGCAGGGTTCCGTAAGTGCCCGCAGGTGTCTGTAGGGTTCCGTAGGCACCTGCAGTGTTCTGTAGGAGCCCATAGGGTTTTAGTGAGGTTCCGTTGTGTTGCTAAGGGTCTTGTAGAGTGCTGTCGGGTCCTGGAGTATTCTGTAGGGTTCCAGAGGGCCTCGTAGGGTTCCGTCGAAATCTATAGGGTTCCCTAGGGGCCCATAGAGTCCCGTAGATTTCCGTAGGGACCTGTAGGGTTGTGTAAGTGCCCGCAGAAGTCTGTAGGAGTCTGTGGGATTCTGTAAGGTTCCGGAGGGTTCTGCAGGGTTCCGTAGGGACCCGTAGAGTTCCGTAGTGGCTGGTAAAGTTCCGTAGGGCCCTGTGGGGTTCTGTATGGACCTGTAGGGTTCCGTAGGGGCCTGCAGGTTTCCGTAAGTGCCCGCAGGTGTCTGTAGGGTTCCGTAGGGGTCTGTAGGGTTCCGTAGGCACCTGCAGTGTTCTGTAGGAGCCCATAGGGTTTTAGTGAGGTTCCGTTGTGTTGCTAAGGGTCTTGTAGAGTGCTGTCGGGTCCTGGAGTATTCTGTAGGGTTCCAGAGGGCCTTGTAGGGTTCCGTCGAAATCTGAAGGGTTCCCTAGGGGCCCGTAGAGTCCCGTAGATTTCCGTAGGGACCTGTAGGGTTGTGTAAGTGCCCGCAGAAGTCTGTAGGAGTCTGTGGGATTCTGTAAGGTTCCGGAGGGTTCTGCAGGGTTCCGTAGGGACCCGTAGAGTTCCGTAGTGGCTGGTAAAGTTCCGTAGGGCCCTGTGGGGTTCTGTATGGACCTGTAGGGTTCCGTAGGGGCCTGCAGGTTTCCGTAAGTGCCCGCAGGTGTCTGTAGGGTTCCGTAGGGGTCTGTAGGGTTCCGTAGGCACCTGCAGTGTTCTGTAGGAGCCCATAGGGTTTTAGTGAGGTTCCGTTGTGTTGCTAAGGGTCTTGTAGAGTGCTGTCGGGTCCTGGAGTATTCTGTAGGGTTCCATAGGGCCTCGTAGGGTTCCATCGAAATCTATAGGGTTCCCTAGGGGCCCATAGAGTCCCGTAGATTTCCGTAGGGACCTGTAGGGTTGTGTAAGTGCCCGCAGAAGTCTGTAGGAGTCTGTGGGATTCTGTAAGGTTCCGGAGGGTTCTGCAGGGTTCCGTAGGGACCCGTAGAGTTCCGTAGTGGCTGGTAAAGTTCCGTAGGGCCCTGTGGGGTTCTGTATGGACCTGTAGGGTTCCGTAGGGGCCTGCAGGTTTCCGTAAGTGCCCGCAGGTGTCTGTAGGGTTCCGTAGGGGTCTGTAGGGTTCCGTAGGCACCTGCAGTGTTCTGTAGGAGCCCATAGGGTTTTAGTGAGGTTCCGTTGTGTTGCTAAGGGTCTTGTAGAGTGCTGTCGGGTCCTGGAGTATTCTGTAGGGTTCCAGAGGGGCTGGTAGGGTTCCGTCGAAATCTGAAGGGTTCCCTAGGGGCCCGTAGAGTCCCGTAGATTTCCGTAGGGGCCTCTAGGGTTGTGTAAGTGCCCGCAGGGGTTGGTAGGAGCTTGTAGGGTGCCATATGTTTCCGGAGGGTTGTGTAGGGTTCCATAGGGGCCTGTGGTGTTCCCTAGGGGCCTGTAGAGTCTCATACAGTTCCGTAGGGTCCTGTAGGTTTCCATAAGCACCCGCAGAGGTCTGAAGGGGCCCGTACTGTTCCGTAAGGATCCATAGGGTTCCGTAGAGCTTCGTAGGTTCCCTAGAGGCCTCTGGAGTACCGCAGGAGCCAGTAGTGTTCCGTAGGGTCCTCTAGGGTTGAGTAAGTGCCCGCAGGAGTCTGTAGGAGTCTGTGGGATTCTGTAAGGTTCCGGAGGGTTCTGCAGGGTTCCGTAGGGACCCGTAGAGTTCCGTAGTGGCTGGTAAAGTTCCGTAGGGCCCTGTGGGGTTCTGTATGGACCTGTAGGGTTCCGTAGGGGCCTGCAGGGTTCCGTAAGTGCCCGCAGGTGTCTGTAGGGTTCCGTAGGCACCTGCAG
Source organism: Numenius arquata (assembly GCF_964106895.1). NCBI lineage: Eukaryota > Metazoa > Chordata > Aves > Charadriiformes > Scolopacidae > Numenius > Numenius arquata. Next base: position 10,066 of record NW_027414793.1, read on the forward strand.
TGTTCTGTAGGAGCCCATAGGGTTTTAGTGAGGTTCCGTTGTGTTGCTAAGGGTCTTGTAGAGTGCTGTCGGGTCCTGGAGTATTCTGTAGGGTTCCAGAGGGCCTCGTAGGGTTCCATCGAAATCTATAGGGTTCCCTAGGGGCCCATAGAGTCCCGTAGATTTCCGTAGGGACCTGTAGGGTTGTGTAAGTGCCCGCAGAAGTCTGTAGGAGTCTGTGGGATTCTGTAAGGTTCCGGAGGGTTCTGCAGGGTTCCGTAGGGACCCGTAGAGTTCCGTAGTGGCTGGTAAAGTTCCGTAGGGCCCTGTGGGGTTCTGTATGGACCTGTAGGGTTCCGTAGGGGCCTGCAGGTTTCCGTAAGTGCCCGCAGGTGTCTGTAGGGTTCCGTAGGGGTCTGTAGGGTTCCGTAGGCACCTGCAGTGTTCTGTAGGAGCCCATAGGGTTTTAGTGAGGTTCCGTTGTGTTGCTAAGGGTCTTGTAGAGTGCTGTCGGGTCCTGGAGTATTCTGTAGGGTTCCAGAGGGCCTTGTAGGGTTCCGTCGAAATCTGAAGGGTTCCCTAGGGGCCTGTAGAGTCCCGTAGATTTCCGTAGGGACCTGTAGGGTTGTGTAAGTGCCCGCAGAAGTCTGTAGGAGTCTGTGGGATTCTGTAAGGTTCCGGAGGGTTCTGCAGGGTTCCGTAGGGACCCGTAGAGTTCCGTAGTGGCTGGTAAAGTTCCGTAGGGTCCTGTGGGGTTCTGTATGGACCTGTAGGGTTCCGTAGGGGCCTGCAGGTTTCCGTAAGTGCCCGCAGGTGTCTGTAGGGTTCCGTAGGGGTCTGTAGGGTTCCGTAGGCACCTGCAGTGTTCTGTAGGAGCCCATAGGGTTTTAGTGAGGTTCCGTTGTGTTGCTAAGGGTCTTGTAGAGTGCTGTCGGGTCCTGGAGTATTCTGTAGGGTTCCATAGGGCCTCGTAGGGTTCCATCGAAATCTATAGGGTTCCCTAGGGGCCCATAGAGTCCCGTAGATTTCCGTAGGGACCTGTAGGGTTGTGTAAGTGCCCGCAGAAGTCTGTAGGAGTCTGTGGGATTCTGTAAGGTTCCGGAGGGTTCTGCAGGGTTCCGTAGGGACCCGTAGAGTTCCGTAGTGGCTGGTAAAGTTCCGTAGGGCCCTGTGGGGTTCTGTATGGACCTGTAGGGTTCCGTAGGGGCCTGCAGGTTTCCGTAAGTGCCCGCAGGTGTCTGTAGGGTTCCGTAGGGGTCTGTAGGGTTCCGTAGGCACCTGCAGTGTTCTGTAGGAGCCCATAGGGTTTTAGTGAGGTTCCGTTGTGTTGCTAAGGGTCTTGTAGAGTGCTGTCGGGTCCTGGAGTATTCTGTAGGGTTCCAGAGGGGCTGGTAGGGTTCCGTCGAAATCTGAAGGGTTCCCTAGGGGCCCGTAGAGTCCCGTAGATTTCCGTAGGGGCCTGTAGGGTTGTGTAAGTGCCCGCAGGGGTTGGTAGGAGCTTGTAGGGTGCCATATGTTTCCGGAGGGTTGTGTAGGGTTCCGTAGGGGCCTGTGGTGTTCCCTAGGGGCCTGTAGAGTCTCGTACAGTTCCGTAGGGTCCTGTAGGTTTCCATAAGCGCCCGCAGAGGTCTGAATGGGCCCGTACTGTTCCGTAAGGATCCATAGGGTTCCGTAGAGCTTCGTAGGTTCCCTAGAGGCCTCTGGAGTACCGCAGGAGCCAGTAGTGTTCCGTAGGGTCCTCTAGGGTTGAGTAAGTGCCCGCAGGAGTCTGTAGGAATCCGTGGGATTCTGTAAGGTTCTGGAGGGTTCTGCAGGGTTCCGTAGGGGCCCGTAGAGTTCCATAGTGGCTGGTAAAGTTCCCTAGGGCCCTGTACCGTTCCGTAACTGCCTGCAAGGGTCTTTAGGCTTCCGTAGGGGCTGGTAGGGTTCCATAAAGTTCCGTGGGTTCCTGCAGAGTTCTGCAAGTGCCCGCAAGGGCCTGTAGGGGCCCACAGTGTTTCTGTCAGGTTCCGTAGAGTTCCGTAGGGGCCATATTTTTCTGTAGTGGCTGGTAGTATTCTGTAGGGGTCTGTAGGGTTCCGTAGGCGCCTGCAGTGTTCAGTAGGAGCCCATAGGGTTTTAGTGAGGTTCCGTTGTGTTGCTAAGGGTCTTGTAGAGTGCTGTCGGGTCCTGGAGTATTCTGTAGGGTTCCAGAGGGCCTCGTAGGGTTCCATCGAAATCTATAGGGTTCCCTAGGGGCCCATAGAGTCCCGTAGATTTCCGTAGGGACCTGTAGGGTTGTGTAAGTGCCCGCAGGTGTCTGTAGGAGTCTGTGGGATTCTGTAAGGTTCCGGAGGGTTCTGCAGGGTTCCGTAGGGACCCGTAGAGTTCTGTAGTGGCTGGTAAATTTCCGTAGGGCCCTGTGGGGTTCTGTATGGACCTGTAGGGTTCCGTAGGGGCCTGCAGGGTTCCGTAAGTGCCCGCAGGTGTCTGTAGGGTTCTGTAGGGGTCTGTAGGGTTCCGTAGGCACCTGCAGTGTTCTGTAGGAGCCCATAGGGTTTTAGTGAGGTTCCGTTGTGTTGCTAAGGGTCTTGTAGAGTGCTGTCGGGTCCTGGAGTATTCTGTAGGGTTCCAGAGGGGCTGGTAGGGTTCCGTCGAAATCTGAAGGGTTCCCTAGGGGCCCGTAGAGTCCCGTAGATTTCCGTAGGGGCCTGTAGGGTTGTGTAAGTGCCCGCAGGGGTTGGTAGGAGCTTGTAGGGTGCCATATGTTTCCGGAGGGTTGTGTAGGGTTCCGTAGGGGCCTGTGGTGTTCCCTAGGGGCCTGTAGAGTCTCGTACAGTTCCGTAGGGTCCTGTAGGTTTCCATAAGGGCCCGCAGAGGTCTGAATGGGCCCGTACTGTTCCGTAAGGATCCATAGGGTTCCGTAGAGCTTCGTAGGTTCCCTAGAGGCCTCTGGAGTACCGCAGGAGCCAGTAGTGTTCCGTAGGGTCCTCTAGGGTTGAGTAAGTGCCCGCAGGAGTCTGTAGGAATCCGTGGGATTCTGTAAGGTTCTGGAGGGTTCTGCAGGGTTCCGTAGGGGCCCGTAGAGTTCCATAGTGGCTGGTAAAGTTCCCTAGGGCCCTGTACCGTTCCGTAACTGCCTGCAAGGGTCTTTAGGCTTCCGTAGGGGCTGGTAGGGTGCCATAAAGTTCCGTGGGTTCCTGCAGAGTTCTGCAAGTGCCCGCAAGGGCCTGTAGGGGCCCACAGTGTTTCTGTCAGGTTCCGTAGAGTTCCGTAGGGGCCATATTTTTCTGTAGTGGCTGGTAGTATTCTGTAGGGGTCTGTAGGGTTCCGTAGGCGCCTGCAGTGTTCAGTAGGAGCCCATAGGGTTTTAGTGAGGTTCCATTGTGTTGCTAAGGGTCTTGTAGAGTGTTGTCGGGTCCTGGAGTATTCTGTAGGGTTCCAGAGGGCCTCGTAGGGTTCCATCGAAATCTATAGGGTTCCCTAGGGGCCCATAGAGTCCCGTAGATTGCCGTAGGGGCCTGTAGGGTTGTGTAAGTGCCCGCAGAAGTCTGTAGGAGTCTGTGGGATTCTGTAAGGTTCCGGAGGGTTCTGCAGGGTTCCGTAGGGACCCGTAGAGTTCCGTAGTGGCTGGTAAAGTTCCGTAGGGCCCTGTGGGGTTCTGTATGGACCTGTAGGGTTCCGTAGGGGCCTGCAGGTTTCCGTAAGTGCCCGCAGGTGTCTGTAGGGTTCCGTAGGGGTCTGTAGGGTTCCGTAGGCACCTGCAGTGTTCTGTAGGAGCCCATAGGGTTTTAGTGAGGTTCCGTTGTGTTGCTAAGGGTCTTGTAGAGTGCTGTCGGGTCCTGGAGTATTCTGTAGGGTTCCAGAGGGGCTGGTAGGGTTCCGTCGAAATCTGAAGGGTTCCCTAGGGGCCCGTAGAGTCCCGTAGATTTCCGTAGGGGCCTGTAGGGTTGTGTAAGTGCCCGCAGGGGTTGGTAGGAGCTTGTAGGGTGCCATATGTTTCCGGAGGGTTGTGTAGGGTTCCGTAGGGGCCTGTGGTGTTCCCTAGGGGCCTGTAGAGTCTCGTACAGTTCCGTAGGGTCCTGTAGGTTTCCATAAGCGCCCGCAGAGGTCTGAATGGGCCCGTACTGTTCCGTAAGGATCCATAGGGTTCCGTAGAGCTTCGTAGGTTCCCTAGAGGCCTCTGGAGTACCGCAGGAGCCAGTAGTGTTCCGTAGGGTCCTCTAGGGTTGAGTAAGTGCCCGCAGGAGTCTGTAGGAATCCGTGGGATTCTGTAAGGTTCTGGAGGGTTCTGCAGGGTTCCGTAGGGGCCCGTAGAGTTCCATAGTGGCTGGTAAAGTTCCCTAGGGCCCTGTACCGTTCCGTAACTGCCTGCAATGGTCTTTAGGCTTCCGTAGGGGCTGGTAGGGTTCCATAAAGTTCCGTGGGTTCCTGCAGAGTTCTGCAAGTGCCCGCAAGGGCCTGTAGGGGCCCACAGTGTTTCTGTCAGGTTCCGTACAGTTCCGTAGGGGCCATATTTTTCTGTAGTGGCTGGTAGTATTCTGTAGGGGTCTGTAGGGTTCCGTAGGCACCTGCAGTGTTCAGTAGGAGCCCATAGGGTTTTAGTGAGGTTCCGTTGTGTTGCTAAGGGTCTTGTAGAGTGCTGTCGGGTCCTGGAGTATTCTGTAGGGTTCCAGAGGGGCTGGTAGGGTTCCGTCGAAATCTGAAGGGTTCCCTAGGGGCCCTTAGAGTCCCGTAGATTTCCGTAGGGGCCTGTAGGGTTGTGTAAGTGCCCGCAGGGGTTGGTAGGAGCTTGTAGGGTGCCATATGTTTCCGGAGGGTTGTGTAGGGTTCCGTAGGGGCCTGTGGTGTTCCCTAGGGGCCTGTAGAGTCTCGTACAGTTCCGTAGGGTCCTGTAGGTTTCCATAAGCGCCCGCAGAGGTCTGAATGGGCCCGTACTGTTCCGTAAGGATCCATAGGGTTCCGTAGAGCTTCGTAGGTTCCCTAGAGGCCTCTGGAGTACTGCAGGAGCCAGTAGTGTTCTGTAGGGGCCCGTAGGGTTCCTTCCATAGGAGCTGGCAGTGTTCCGTAGGGTCCTCTAGGGTTGAGTAAGTGCCCGCAGGAGTCTGTAGGAATCCGTGGGATTCTGTAAGGTTCTGCAGGGTTCCGTAGGGGCCCGTAGAGTTCCGTAGTGGCTGGTAAAGTTCCCTAGGGCCCTGTACCGTTCCGTAACTGCCTGCAAGGGTCTTTAGGCTTCCGTAGGGGCTGGTAGGGTTCCATAAAGTTCCGTGGGTTCCTGCAGAGTTCTGCAAGTGCCCGCAAGGGCCTGTAGGGGCCCACAGTGTTTCTGTCAGGTTCCGTAGAGTTCCGTAGGGGCCATATTTTTCTGTAGTGGCTGGTAGTATTCTGTAGGGGTCTGTAGGGTTCCGTAGGCGCCTGCAGTGTTCTGTAGGAGCCCATAGGGTTTTAGTGAGGTTCCGTTGTGTTGCTAAGGGTCTTGTAGAGTGCTGTCGGGTCCTGGAGTATTCTGTAGGGTTCCAGAGGGCCTCGTAGGGTTCCATCGAAATCTATAGGGTTCCCTAGGGGCCCATAGAGTCCCGTAGATTTCCGTAGGGACCTGTAGGGTTGTGTAAGTGCCCGCAGAAGTCTGTAGGAGTCTGTGGGATTCTGTAAGGTTCCGGAGGGTTCTGCAGGGTTCCGTAGGGACCCGTAGAGTTCCGTAGTGGCTGGTAAAGTTCCGTAGGGCCCTGTGGGGTTCTGTATGGACCTGTAGGGTTCCGTAGGGGCCTGCAGGTTTCCGTAAGTGCCCGCAGGTGTCTGTAGGGTTCCGTAGGGGTCTGTAGGGTTCCGTAGGCACCTGCAGTGTTCTGTAGGAGCCCATAGGGTTTTAGTGAGGTTCCGTTGTGTTGCTAAGGGTCTTGTAGAGTGCTGTCGGGTCCTGGAGTATTCTGTAGGGTTCCAGAGGGCCTCGTAGGGTTCCATCGAAATCTATAGGGTTCCCTAGGGGCCCATAGAGTCCCGTAGATTTCCGTAGGGACCTGTAGGGTTGTGTAAGTGCCCGCAGGGGTTGGTAGGAGCTTGTAGGGTGCCATATGTTTCCGGAGGGTTGTGTAGGGTTCCGTAGGGGCCTGTGGTGTTCCCTAGGGGCCTGTAGAGTCTCGTACAGTTCCGTAGGGTCCTGTAGGTTTCCATAAGGGCCCGCAGAGGTCTGAAGGGGCCCGTACTGTTCCGTAAGGATCCATAGGGTTCCGTAGAGCTTCGTAGGTTCCCTAGAGGCCTCTGGAGTACTGCAGGAGCCAGTAGTGTTCTGTAGGGGCCCGTAGGGTTCCTTCCATAGGAGCTGGCAGTGTTCCGTCGGGTCCTCTAGGGTTGAGTAAGTGCCCGCAGGAGTCTGTAGGAATCCGTGGGATTCTGTAAGGTTCTGGAGGGTTCTGCAGGGGCCCGTAGGACCCGTAGGTTTTGTAGGGACCCGTAGAGTTCCGTAGTGGCTGGTAAAGTTCCGTAGGGCCCTGTGGGGTTCTGTATGGACCTGTAGGGTTCCGTAGGGGCCTGCAGTGTTCTGTAAGTGCCCATAGAGTCCCGTAGATTTCCGTAGGGACCTGTAGGGTTGTGTAAGTGCCCGCAGAAGTCTGTGGGATTCTGTAAGGTTCCGGAGGGTTCTGCAGGGTTCCGTAGGGACCCGTAGAGTTCCGTAGTGGCTGGTAAAGTTCCGTAGGGCCCTGTGGGGTTCTGTATGGACCTGTAGGGTTCCGTAGGGGCCTGCAGGGTTCCGTAAGTGCCCGCAGGTGTCTGTAGGGTTCCGTAGGGGTCTGTAGGGTTCCGTAGGCACCTGCAGTGTTCTGTAGGAGCCCATAGGGTTTTAGTGAGGTTCCGTTGTGTTGCTAAGGGTCTTGTAGAGTGCTGTCGGGTCCTGGAGTATTCTGTAGGGTTCCAGAGGGCCTCGTAGGGTTCCATCGAAATCTATAGGGTTCCCTAGGGGCCCATAGAGTCCCGTAGATTTCCGTAGGGACCTGTAGGGTTGTGTAAGTGCCCGCAGAAGTCTGTAGGAGTCTGTGGGATTCTGTAAGGTTCCGGAGGGTTCTGCAGGGTTCCGTAGGGACCCGTAGAGTTCCGTAGTGGCTGGTAAAGTTCCGTAGGGCCCTGTGGGGTTCTGTATGGACCTGTAGGGTTCCGTAGGGGCCTGCAGGGTTCCGTAAGTGCCCGCAGGTGTCTGTAGGGTTCCGTAGGGGTCTGTAGGGTTCCGTAGGCACCTGCAGTGTTCTGTAGGAGCCCATAGGGTTTTAGTGAGGTTCCGTTGTGTTGCTAAGGGTCTTGTAGAGTGCTGTCGGGTCCTGGAGTATTCTGTAGGGTTCCAGAGGGCCTCGTAGGGTTCCATCGAAATCTATAGGGTCCCCTAGGGGCCCATAGAGTCCCGTAGATTTCCGTAGGGACCTGTAGGGTTGTGTAAGTGCCCGCAGAAGTCTGTAGGAGTCTGTGGGATTCTGTAAGGTTCCGGAGGGTTCTGCAGGGTTCCGTAGGGACCCGTAGAGTTCTGTAGTGGCTGGTAAAGTTCCGTAGGGCCCTGTGGGGTTCTGTATGGACCTGTAGGGTTCCGTAGGGGCCTGCAGGGTTCCGTAAGTGCCCGCAGGTGTCTGTAGGGTTCCGTAGGGGTCTGTAGGGTTCCGTAGGCACCTGCAGTGTTCTGTAGGAGCCCATAGGGTTTTAGTGAGGTTCCGTTGTGTTGCTAAGGGTCTTGTAGAGTGCTGTCGGGTCCTGGAGTATTCTGTAGGGTTCCAGAGGGGCTGGTAGGGTTCCGTCGAAATCTGAAGGGTTCCCTAGGGGCCCATAGAGTCCCGTAGATTTCCGTAGGGGCCTGTAGGGTTGTGTAAGTGCCCGCAGGGGTTGGTAGGAGCTTGTAGGGTGCCATATGTTTCCGGAGGGTTGTGTAGGGTTCCGTAGGGGCCTGTGGTGTTCCCTAGGGGCCTGTAGAGTCTCGTACAGTTCCGTAGGGTCCTGTAGGTTTCCATAAGCACCCGCAGAGGTCTGAAGGGGCCCGTACTGTTCCGTAAGGATCCATAGGGTTCCGTAGAGCTTCGTAGGTTCCCTAGAGGCCTCTGGAGTACTGCAGGAGTCAGTAGTGTTCTGTAGGGGCCCGTAGGGTTCCTTCCATAGGAGCTGGCAGTGTTCCGTAGGGTCCTCTAGGGTTGAGTAAGTGCCCGCAGGAGTCTGTAGGAATCCGTGGGATTCTCTAAGGTTCTGGAGGGTTCTGCAGGGTTCCGTAGGGGCCCGTAGAGTTCCATAGTGGCTGGTAAAGTTCCCTAGGGCCCTGTACCGTTCCGTAACTGCCTGCAAGGGTCTTTAGGCTTCCGTAGGGGCTGGTAGGGTTCCATAAAGTTCCGTGGGTTCCTGCAGAGTTCTGCAAGTGCCCGCAAGGGCCTGTAGGGGCCCACAGTGTTTCTGTCAGGTTCCGTAGAGTTCCGTAGGGGCCATATTTTTCTGTAGTGGCTGGTAGTATTCTGTAGGGGTCTGTAGGGTTCCGTAGGCGCCTGCAGTGTTCTGTAGGAGCCCATAGGGTTTTCGTGAGGTTCCGTTGTGTTGCTAAGGGTCTTGTAGAGTGCTGTCGGGTCCTGGAGTATTCTGTAGGGTTCCAGAGGGCCTCGTAGGGTTCCATCGAAATCTATAGGGTCCCCTAGGGGCCCATAGAGTCCCGTAGATTTCCGTAGGGACCTGTAGGGTTGTGTAAGTGCCCGCAGAAGTCTGTAGGAGTCTGTGGGATTCTGTAAGGTTCCGGAGGGTTCTGCAGGGTTCCGTAGGGACCCGTAGAGTTCCGTAGTGGCTGGTAAAGTTCCGTAGGGCCCTGTGGGGTTCTGTATGGACCTGTAGGGTTCCGTAGGGGCCTGCAGGGTTCCGTAAGTGCCCGCAGGTGTCTGTAGGGTTCCGTAGGGGTCTGTAGGGTTCCGTAGGCACCTGCAGTGTTCTGTAGGAGCCCATAGGGTTTTAGTGAGGTTCCGTTGTGTTGCTAAGGGTCTTGTAGAGTGCTGTCGGGTCCTGGAGTATTCTGTAGGGTTCCAGAGGGGCTCGTAGGGTTCCATCGAAATCTATAGGGTTCCCTAGGGGCCCATAGAGTCCCGTAGATTTCCGTAGGGACCTGTAGGGTTGTGTAAGTGCCCGCAGAAGTCTGTAGGAGTCTGTGGGATTCTGTAAGGTTCCGGAGGGTTCTGCAGGGTTCCGTAGGGACCCGTAGAGTTCCGTAGTGGCTGGTAAAGTTCCGTAGGGCCCTGTGGGGTTCTGTATGGACCTGTAGGGTTCCGTAGGGGCCTGCAGTGTTCTGTAAGTGCCCATAGAGTCCCGTAGATTTCCGTAGGGACCTGTAGGGTTGTGTAAGTGCCCGCAGAAGTCTGTAGGAGTCTGTGGGATTCTGTAAGGTTCCGGAGGGTTCTGCAGGGTTCCGTAGGGACCCGTAGAGTTCCGTAGTGGCTGGTAAAGTTCCGTAGGGCCCTGTGGGGTTCTGTATGGACCTGTAGGGTTCCGTAGGGGCCTCCAGGGTTCCGTAAGTGCCCGCAGGTGTCTGTAGGGTTCCGTAGGGGTCTGTAGGGTTCCGTAGGCACCTGCAGTGTTCTGTAGGAGCCCATAGGGTTTTAGTGAGGTTCCGTTGTGTTGCTAAGGGTCTTGTAGAGTGCTGTCGGGTCCTGGAGTATTCTGTAGGGTTCCAGAGGGCCTCGTAGGGTTCCATCGAAATCTATAGGGTTCCCTAGGGGCCCATAGAGTCCCGTAGATTTCCGTAGGGACCTGTAGGGTTGTGTAAGTGCCCGCAGAAGTCTGTAGGAGTCTGTGGGATTCTGTAAGGTTCCGGAGGGTTCTGCAGGGTTCCGTAGGGACCCGTAGAGTTCCGTAGTGGCTGGTAAAGTTCCGTAGGGCCCTGTGGGGTTCTGTATGGACCTGTAGGGTTCCGTAGGGGCCTGCAGTGTTCCGTAAGTGCCCGCAGGTGTCTGTAGGGTTCCGTAGGGGTCTGTAGGGTTCCGTAGGCACCTGCAGTGTTCTGTAGGAGCCCATAGGGTTTTAGTGAGGTTCCGTTGTGTTGCTAAGGGTCTTGTAGAGTGCTGTCGGGTCCTGGAGTATTCTGTAGGGTTCCAGAGGGCCTCGTAGGGTTCCATCGAAATCTATAGGGTCCCCTAGGGGCCCATAGAGTCCCGTAGATTTCCGTAGGGACCTGTAGGGTTGTGTAAGTGCCCGCAGAAGTCTGTAGGAGTCTGTGGGATTCTGTAAGGTTCCGGAGGGTTCTGCAGGGTTCCGTAGGGACCCGTAGAGTTCTGTAGTGGCTGGTAAAGTTCCGTAGGGCCCTGTGGGGTTCTGTATGGACCTGTAGGGTTCCGTAGGGGCCTGCAGGTTTCCGTAAGTGCCCGCAGGTGTCTGTAGGGTTCCGTAGGGGTCTGTAGGGTTCCGTAGGCACCTGCAGTGTTCTGTAGGAGCCCATAGGGTTTTAGTGAGGTTCCGTTGTGTTGCTAAGGGTCTTGTAGAGTGCTGTCGGGTCCTGGAGTATTCTGTAGTGTTCCAGAGGGGCTGGTAGGGTTCCGTCGAAATCTGAAGGGTTCCCTAGGGGCCCATAGAGTCCCGTAGATTTCCGTAGGGGCCTGTAGGGTTGTGTAAGTGCCCGCAGGGGTTGGTAGGAGCTTGTAGGGTGCCATATGTTTCCGGAGGGTTGTGTAGGGTTCCGTAGGGGCCTGTGGTGTTCCCTAGGGGCCTGTAGAGTCTCGTACAGTTCCGTAGGGTCCTGTAGGTTTCCATAAGCACCCGCAGAGGTCTGAAGGGGCCCGTACTGTTCCGTAAGGATCCATAGGGTTCCGTAGAGCTTCGTAGGTTCCCTAGAGGCCTCTGGAGTACTGCAGGAGCCAGTAGTGTTCTGTAGGGGCCCGTAGGGTTCCTTCCATAGGAGCTGGCAGTGTTCCGTAGGGTCCTCTAGGGTTGAGTAAGTGCCCGCAGGAGTCTGTAGGAATCCGTGGGATTCTCTAAGGTTCTGGAGGGTTCTGCAGGGTTCCGTAGGGGCCCGTAGAGTTCCATAGTGGCTGGTAAAGTTCCCTAGGGCCCTGTACCGTTCCGTAACTGCCTGCAAGGGTCTTTAGGCTTCCGTAGGGGCTGGTAGGGTTCCATAAAGTTCCGTGGGTTCCTGCAGAGTTCTGCAAGTGCCCGCAAGGGCCTGTAGGGGCCCACAGTGTTTCTGTCAGGTTCCGTAGAGTTCCGTAGGGGCCATATTTTTCTGTAGTGGCTGGTAGTATTCTGTAGGGGTCTGTAGGGTTCCGTAGGCGCCTGCAGTGTTCTGTAGGAGCCCATAGGGTTTTAGTGAGGTTCCGTTGTGTTGCTAAGGGTCTTGTAGAGTGCTGTCGGGTCCTGGAGTATTCTGTAGGGTTCCAGAGGGCCTCGTAGGGTTCCATCGAAATCTATAGGGTCCCCTAGGGGCCCATAGAGTCCCGTAGATTTCCGTAGGGACCTGTAGGGTTGTGTAAGTGCCCGCAGAAGTCTGTAGGAGTCTGTGGGATTCTGTAAGGTTCCGGAGGGTTCTGCAGGGTTCCGTAGGGACCCGTAGAGTTCCGTAGTGGCTGGTAAAGTTCCGTAGGGCCCTGTGGGGTTCTGTATGGACCTGTAGGGTTCCGTAGGGGCCTCCAGGGTTCCGTAAGTGCCCGCAGGTGTCTGTAGGGTTCCGTAGGGGTCTGTAGGGTTCCGTAGGCACCTGCAGTGTTCTGTAGGAGCCCATAGGGTTTTAGTGAGGTTCCGTTGTGTTGCTAAGGGTCTTGTAGAGTGCTGTCAGGTCCTGGAGTATTCTGTAGGGTTCCAGAGGGCCTCGTAGGGTTCCATCAAAATCTATAGGGTTCCCTAGGGGCCCATAGAGTCCCGTAGATTTCCGTAGGGACCTGTAGGGTTGTGTAAGTGCCCGCAGAAGTCTGTAGGAGTCTGTGGGATTCTGTAAGGTTCCGGAGGGTTCTGCAGGGTTCCGTAGGGACCCGTAGAGTTCCGTAGTGGCTGGTAAAGTTCCGTAGGGCCCTGTGGGGTTCTGTATGGACCTGTAGGGTTCCGTAGGGGCCTGCAGGGTTCCGTAAGTGCCCGCAGGTGTCTGTAGGGTTCCGTAGGGGTCTGTAGGGTTCCGTAGGCACCTGCAGTGTTCTGTAGGATCCCATAGGGTTTTAGTGAGGTTCCGTTGTGTTGCTAAGGGTCTTGTAGAGTGCTGTCGGGTCCTGGAGTATTCTGTAGGGTTCCAGAGGGGCTCGTAGGGTTCCATCGAAATCTATAGGGTTCCCTAGGGGCCCATAGAGTCCCGTAGATTTCCGTAGGGACCTGTAGGGTTGTGTAAGTGCCCGCAGGGGTTGGTAGGAGCTTATAGGGTTCCATAAGTTTCCGGAGGGTTGTGTAGGGTTCCGTAGGGGCCTGTGGTGTTCCCTAGGGGCCTGTAGAGTCTCGTACGGTTCCGTAAGGGCCTGTGGTGTTCCCTAGGGGCCTGTAGAGTCTCGTACAGTTCCGTAGGGTCCTGTAGGTTTCCATAAGCGCCCGCAGAGGTCTGAAGGGGCCCGTACTGTTCCGTGAGGATCCATAGGGCTCCGTAGAGCTTCGTAGGTTCCCTAGAGGCCTCTGGAGTACCGCAGGAGCCAGTAGTGTTCTGTAGGGGCCCGTAGGGTTCCTTCCATAGGGGCTGGCAGTGTTCCGTAGGGACCTGTAGGGTTGTGTAAGTGCCCGCAGAAGGCTGTAGGAGTCTGTGGGATTCTGTAAGGTTCCGGAGGGTTCTGCAGGGTTCCGTAGAGACCCGTAGAGTTCCGTAGTGGCTGGTAAAGTTCCATAGGGCCCTGTGGGGTTCTGTATGGACCTGTAGGGTTCCGTAGGGGCCTGCAGGGTTCCGTAAGTGCCCGCAGGTGTCTGTAGGGTTCCGTAGGGGTCTGTAGGGTTCCGTAGGCACCTGCAGTGTTCTGTAGGAGCCCATAGGGTTTTCGTGAGATTCCATTGTGTTGCTAAGGGTCTTGTAGAGTGCTGTCGGGTCCTGGAGTATTCTGTAGGGTTCCAGAGGGGCTGGTAGGGTTCCGTCGAAATCTGAAGGGTTCCCTAGGGGCCCGTAGAGTCCCGTAGATTTCCGTAGGGGCCTGTAGGGTTGTGTAAGTGCCCGCAGGGGTTGGTAGGAGCTTGTAGGGTGCCATATGTTTCCGGAGGGTTGTGTAGGGTTCCGTAGGGGCCTGTGGTGTTCCCTAGGGGCCTGTAGAGTCTCGTACAGTTCCGTAGGGTCCTGTAGGTTTCCATAAGCGCCCGCAGAGGTCTGAAGGGGCCCGTACTGTTCCGTAAGGATCCATAGGGTTCCGTAGAGCTTCGTAGGTTCCCTAGAGGCCTCTGGAGTACCGCAGGAGCCAGTAGTGTTCTGTAGGGGCCCGTAGGGTTCCTTCCATAGGAGGTGGCAGTGTTCCGTAGGGTCCTCTAGGGTTGAGTAAGTGCCCGCAGGAGTCTGTAGGAATCCGTGGGATTCTGTAAGGTTCTGGAGGGTTGTGTAGGGTTCCGTAGGGGCCTGTGGTGTTCCCTAGGGGCCTGTAGAGTCTCGTACAGTTCCGTAGGGTCCTGTAGGTTTCCATAAGCGCCCGCAGAGGTCTGAAGGGGCCCGTACTGTTCCGTAAGGATCCATAGGGTTCCGTAGAGCTTCGTAGGTTCCCTAGAGGCCTCTGGAGTACCGCAGGAGCCAGTAGTGTTCTGTAGGGGCCCGTAGGGTTCCTTCCATAGGAGGTGGCAGTGTTCCGTAGGGTCCTCTAGGGCTGAGTAAGTGCCCGCAGGAGTCTGTAGGAATCCGTGGGATTCTGTAAGGTTCTGGAGGGTTGTGTAGGGTTCCGTAGGGGCCTGTGGTGTTCCCTAGGGGCCTGTAGAGTCTCGTACAGTTCCGTAGGGTCCTGTAGGTTTCCATAAGCGCCCGCAGAGGTCTGAAGGGGCCCGTACTGTTCCGTAAGGATCCATAGGGTTCCGTAGAGCTTCGTAGGTTCCCTAGAGGCCTCTGGAGTACCGCAGGAGCCAGTAGTGTTCTGTAGGGGCCCGTAGGGTTCCTTCCATAGGAGGTGGCAGTGTTCCGTAGGGTCCTCTAGGGCTGAGTAAGTGCCCGCAGGAGTCTGTAGGAATCCGTGGGATTCTGTAAGGTTCTGGAGGGTTCTGCAGGGTTCCGTAGGGGCCCGTAGAGTTCCATAGTGGCTGGTAAAGTTCCCTAGGGCCCTGTACCGTTCTGTAACTGCCTGCAAGGGTCTTTAGGCTTCCGTAGGGGCTGGTAGGGTTCCATAAAGTTGCGTGGGTTCCTGCAGAGTTCTGCAAGTGCCCGCAAGGGCCTGTAGGGGCCCACAGTGTTTCTGTCAGGTTCCGTAGAGTTCCGTAGGGGCCATATTTTTCTGTAGTGGCTGGTAGTATTCTGTAGGGGTCTGTAGTGTTCCGTAGGCACCTGCAGTGTTCTGTAGGAGCCCATAGGGTTTTCGTGAGGTTCCGTTGTGTTGCTAAGGGTCTTGTAGAGTGCTGTCGGGTCCTGGAGTATTCTGTAGGGTTCCAGAGGGCCTTGTAGGGTTCCGTCGAAATCTGAAGGGTTCCCTAGGGGCCCATAGAGTCCCGAAGATTTCCGTAGGGACCTGTAGGGTTGTGTAAGTGCCCGCAGGGGTTGGTAGGAGCTTATAGGGTTCCATAAGTTTCCAGAGGGTTGTGTAGGGTTCCGTAGGGGCCTGTGGTGTTCCCTAGGGGCCTGTAGAGTCTCGTACAGTTCCGTAGGGTCCTGTAGGTTTCCATAAGCGCCCGCAGAGGTCTGAAGGGGCCCGTACTGTTCCGTGAGGATCCATAGGGCTCCGTAGAGCTTCGTAGGTTCCCTAGAGGCCTCTGGAGTACCGCAGGAGCCAGTAGTGTTCTGTAGGGGCCCGTAGGGTTCCTTCCATAGGAGGTGGCAGTGTTCCGTAGGGACCTGTAGGGTTGTGTAAGTGCCCGCAGAAGTCTGTAGGAGTCTGTGGGATTCTGTAAGGTTCCGGAGGGTTCTGCAGGGTTCCGTAGAGACCCGTAGAGTTCCGTAGTGGCTGGTAAAGTTCCGTAGGGCCCTGTGGGGTTCTGTATGGACCTGTAGGGTTCCGTAGGGGCCTGCAGGGTTCCGTAAGTGCCCGCAGGTGTCTGTAGGGTTCCGTAGGGGTCTGTAGGGTTCCGTAGGCACCTGCAGTGTTCTGTAGGAGCCCATAGGGTTTTAGTGAGGTTCCGTTGTGTTGCTAAGGGTCTTGTAGAGTGCTGTCGGGTCCTGGAGTATTCTGTAGGGTTCCAGAGGGGCTCGTAGGGTTCCGTCGAAATCTGAAGGGTTCCCTAGGGGCCCATAGAGTCCCGTAGATTTCCGTAGGGACCTGTAGGGTTGTGTAAGTGCCCGCAGAAGTCTGTAGGAGTCTGTGGGATTCTGTAAGGTTCCGGAGGGTTCTGCAGGGTTCCGTAGGGACCCGTAGAGTTCCGTAGTGGCTGGTAAAGTTCCGTAGGGCCCTGTGGGGTTCTGTATGGACCTGTAGGGTTCCGTAGGGGCCTGCAGCGTTCCGTAAGTGCCCGCAGGTGTCTGTAGGGTTCCGTAGGGGTCTGTAGGGTTCCGTAGGCACCTGCAGTGTTCTGTAGGAGCCCATAGGGTTTTAGTGAGGTTCCGTTGTGTTGCTAAGGGTCTTGTAGAGTGCTGTCGGGTCCTGGAGTATTCTGTAGGGTTCCAGAGGGCCTCGTAGGGTTCCATCGAAATCTATAGGGTCCCCTAGGGGCCCATAGAGTCCCGTAGATTTCCGTAGGGACCTGTAGGGTTGTGTAAGTGCCCGCAGAAGTCTGTAGGAGTCTGTGGGATTCTGTAAGGTTCCGGAGGGTTCTGCAGGGTTCCGTAGGGACCCGTAGAGTTCTGTAGTGGCTGGTAAAGTTCCGTAGGGCCCTGTGGGGTTCTGTATGGACCTGTAGGGTTCCGTAGGGGCCTGCAGGTTTCCGTAAGTGCCCGCAGGTGTCTGTAGGGTTCCGTAGGGGTCTGTAGGGTTCCGTAGGCACCTGCAGTGTTCTGTAGGAGCCCATAGGGTTTTAGTGAGGTTCCGTTGTGTTGCTAAGGGTCTTGTAGAGTGCTGTCGGGTCCTGGAGTATTCTGTAGGGTTCCAGAGGGGCTGGTAGGGTTCCGTCGAAATCTGAAGGGTTCCCTAGGGGCCCATAGAGTCCCGTAGATTTCCGTAGGGGCCTGTAGGGTTGTGTAAGTGCCCGCAGGGGTTGGTAGGAGCTTGTAGGGTGCCATATGTTTCCGGAGGGTTGTGTAGGGTTCCGTAGGGGCCTGTGGTGTTCCCTAGGGGCCTGTAGAGTCTCGTACAGTTCCGTAGGGTCCTGTAGGTTTCCATAAGCACCCGCAGAGGTCTGAAGGGGCCCGTACTGTTCCGTAAGGATCCATAGGGTTCCGTAGAGCTTCGTAGGTTCCCTAGAGGCCTCTGGAGTACTGCAGGAGCCAGTAGTGTTCTGTAGGGGCCCGTAGGGTTCCTTCCATAGGAGCTGGCAGTGTTCCGTAGGGTCCTCTAGGGTTGAGTAAGTGCCCGCAGGAGTCTGTAGGAATCCGTGGGATTCTATAAGGTTCTGGAGGGTTCTGCAGGGTTCCGTAGGGGCCCGTAGAGTTCCATAGTGGCTGGTAAAGTTCCCTAGGGCCCTGTACCGTTCCGTAACTGCCTGCAAGGGTCTTTAGGCTTCCGTAGGGGCTGGTAGGGTTCCATAAAGTTCCGTGGGTTCCTGCAGAGTTCTGCAAGTGCCCGCAAGGGCCTGTAGGGGCCCACAGTGTTTCTGTCAGGTTCCGTAGAGTTCCGTAGGGGCCATATTTTTCTGTAGTGGCTGGTAGTATTCTGTAGGGGTCTGTAGGGTTCCGTAGGCGCCTGCAGTGTTCTGTAGGAGCCCATAGGGTTTTAGTGAGGTTCCGTTGTGTTGCTAAGGGTCTTGTAGAGTGCTGTCGGGTCCTGGAGTATTCTGTAGGGTTCCAGAGGGCCTCGTAGGGTTCCATCGAAATCTATAGGGTCCCCTAGGGGCCCATAGAGTCCCGTAGATTTCCGTAGGGACCTGTAGGGTTGTGTAAGTGCCCGCAGAAGTCTGTAGGAGTCTGTGGGATTCTGTAAGGTTCCGGAGGGTTCTGCAGGGTTCCGTAGGGACCCGTAGAGTTCCGTAGTGGCTGGTAAAGTTCCGTAGGGCCCTGTGGGGTTCTGTATGGACCTGTAGGGTTCCGTAGGGGCCTCCAGGGTTCCGTAAGTGCCCGCAGGTGTCTGTAGGGTTCCGTAGGGGTCTGTAGGGTTCCGTAGGCACCTGCAGTGTTCTGTAGGAGCCCATAGGGTTTTAGTGAGGTTCCGTTGTGTTGCTAAGGGTCTTGTAGAGTGCTGTCGGGTCCTGGAGTATTCTGTAGGGTTCCAGAGGGGCTGGTAGGGTTCCGTCGAAATCTGAACGGTTCCCTAGGGGCCCATAGAGTCCCGTAGATTTCCGTAGGGGCCTGTAGGGTTGTGTAAGTGCCCGCAGAAGTCTGTAGGAGTCTGTGGGATTCTGTAAGGTTCCGGAGGGTTCTGCAGGGTTCCGTAGGGACCCGTAGAGTTCCGTAGTGGCTGGTAAAGTTCCGTAGGGCCCTGTGGGGTTCTGTATGACCTGTAGGGTTCCGTAGGGGCCTGCAGGTTTCCGTAAGTGCCCGCAGGTGTCTGTAGGGTTCCGTAGGGGTCTGTAGGGTTCCGTAGGCACCTGCAGTGTTCTGTAGGAGCCCATAGGGTTTTAGTGAGGTTCCGTTGTGTTGCTAAGGGTCTTGTAGAGTGCTGTCGGGTCCTGGAGTATTCTGTAGGGTTCCAGAGGGGCTGGTAGGGTTCCGTCGAAATCTGAAGGGTTCCCTAGGGGCCCGTAGAGTCCCGTAGATTTCCGTAGGGGCCTGTAGGGTTGTGTAAGTGCCCGCAGGGGTTGGTAGGAGCTTGTAGGGTGCCATATGTTTCCGGAGGTTTGTGTAGGGTTCCGTAGGGGCCTGTAGAGTCTCGTACAGTTCCGTAGGGTCCTGTAGGTTTCCATAAGCGCCCGCAGAGGTCTGAAGGGGCCCGTACTGTTCCGTAAGGATCCATAGGGTTCCGTAGAGCTTCGTAGGTTCCCTAGAGGCCTCTGGAGTACCGCAGGAGCCAGTAGTGTTCTGTAGGGGCCCGTAGGGTTCCTTCCATAGGAGGTGGCAGTGTTCCGTAGGGTCCTCTAGGGCTGAGTAAGTGCCCGCAGGAGTCTGTAGGAATCCGTGGGATTCTGTAAGGTTCTGGAGGGTTCTGCAGGGTTCCGTAGGGGCCCGTAGAGTTCCATAGTGGCTGGTAAAGTTCCCTAGGGCCCTGTACCGTTCTGTAACTGCCTGCAAGGGTCTTTAGGCTTCCGTAGGGGCTGGTAGGGTTCCATAAAGTTGCGTGGGTTCCTGCAGAGTTCTGCAAGTGCCCGCAAGGGCCTGTAGGGGCCCACAGTGTTTCTGTCAGGTTCCGTAGAGTTCCGTAGGGGCCATATTTTTCTGTAGTGGCTGGTAGTATTCTGTAGGGGTCTGTAGTGTTCCGTAGGCACCTGCAGTGTTCTGTAGGAGCCCATAGGGTTTTCGTGAGGTTCCGTTGTGTTGCTAAGGGTCTTGTAGAGTGCTGTCGGGTCCTGGAGTATTCTGTAGGGTTCCAGAGGGCCTTGTAGGGTTCCGTCGAAATCTGAAGGGTTCCCTAGGGGCCCATAGAGTCCCGAAGATTTCCGTAGGGACCTGTAGGGTTGTGTAAGTGCCCGCAGGGGTTGGTAGGAGCTTATAGGGTTCCATAAGTTTCCAGAGGGTTGTGTAGGGTTCCGTAGGGGCCTGTGGTGTTCCCTAGGGGCCTGTAGAGTCTCGTACAGTTCCGTAGGGTCCTGTAGGTTTCCATAAGCGCCCGCAGAGGTCTGAAGGGGCCCGTACTGTTCCGTGAGGATCCATAGGGCTCCGTAGAGCTTCGTAGGTTCCCTAGAGGCCTCTGGAGTACCGCAGGAGCCAGTAGTGTTCTGTAGGGGCCCGTAGGGTTCCTTCCATAGGAGGTGGCAGTGTTCCGTAGGGACCTGTAGGGTTGTGTAAGTGCCCGCAGAAGTCTGTAGGAGTCTGTGGGATTCTGTAAGGTTCCGGAGGGTTCTGCAGGGTTCCGTAGAGACCCGTAGAGTTCCGTAGTGGCTGGTAAAGTTCCGTAGGGCCCTGTGGGGTTCTGTATGGACCTGTAGGGTTCCGTAGGGGCCTGCAGGGTTCCGTAAGTGCCCGCAGGTGTCTGTAGGGTTCCGTAGGGGTCTGTAGGGTTCCGTAGGCACCTGCAGTGTTCTGTAGGAGCCCATAGGGTTTTAGTGAGGTTCCGTTGTGTTGCTAAGGGTCTTGTAGAGTGCTGTCGGGTCCTGGAGTATTCTGTAGGGTTCCAGAGGGGCTCGTAGGGTTCCGTCGAAATCTGAAGGGTTCCCTAGGGGCCCATAGAGTC
Organism: Numenius arquata; assembly: GCF_964106895.1. Lineage (NCBI taxonomy): Eukaryota > Metazoa > Chordata > Aves > Charadriiformes > Scolopacidae > Numenius > Numenius arquata. The sequence goes on from NW_027414793.1 coordinate 29,442, forward strand.
CCGTAGATTTCCGTAGGGACCTGTAGGGTTGTGTAAGTGCCCGCAGAAGTCTGTAGGAGTCTGTGGGATTCTGTAAGGTTCTGGAGGGTTCTGCAGGGTTCCGTAGGGACCCGTAGAGTTCCGTAGTGGCTGGTAAAGTTCCGTAGGGCCCTGTGGGGTTCTGTATGGACCTGTAGGGTTCCGTAGGGGCCTGCAGTGTTCTGTAAGTGCCCGCAGGTGTCTGTACGGGTCTGTAGGGTTCCGTAGGCACCTGCAGTGTTCTGTAGGAGCCCATAGGGTTTTAGTGAGGTTCCGTTGTGTTGCTAAGGGTCTTGTAGAGTGCTGTCGGGTCCTGGAGTATTCTGTAGGGTTCCAGAGGGCCTCGTAGGGTTCCATCGAAATCTATAGGGTTCCCTAGGGGCCCATAGAGTCCCGTAGATTTCCGTAGGGACCTGTAGGGTTGTGTAAGTGCCCGCAGAAGTCTGTAGGAGTCTGTGGGATTCTGTAAGGTTCCGGAGGGTTCTGCAGGGTTCCGTAGGGACCCGTAGAGTTCCGTAGTGGCTGGTAAAGTTCCGTAGGGCCCTGTGGGGTTCTGTATGGACCTGTAGGGTTCCGTAGGGGCCTGCAGGGTTCCGTAAGTGCCCGCAGGTGTCTGTAGGGTTCCGTAGGGGTCTGTAGGGTTCCGTAGGCACCTGCAGTGTTCTGTAGGAGCCCATAGGGTTTTAGTGAGGTTCCGTTGTGTTGCTAAGGGTCTTGTAGAGTGCTGTCGGGTCCTGGAGTATTCTGTAGGGTTCCAGAGGGCCTCGTAGGGTTCCATCGAAATCTATAGGGTTCCCTAGGGGCCCATAGAGTCCCGTAGATTTCCGTAGGGACCTGTAGGGTTGTGTAAGTGCCCGCAGAAGTCTGTAGGAGTCTGTGGGATTCTGTAAGGTTCCGGAGGGTTCTGCAGGGTTCCGTAGGGACCCGTAGAGTTCCGTAGTGGCTGGTAAAGTTCCGTAGGGCCCTGTGGGGTTCTGTATGGACCTGTAGGGTTCCGTAGGGGCCTGCAGCGTTCCGTAAGTGCCCGCAGGTGTCTGTAGGGTTCCGTAGGGGTCTGTAGGGTTCCGTAGGCACCTGCAGTGTTCTGTAGGAGCCCATAGGGTTTTAGTGAGGTTCCGTTGTGTTGCTAAGGGTCTTGTAGAGTGCTGTCGGGTCCTGGAGTATTCTGTAGGGTTCCAGAGGGCCTCGTAGGGTTCCATCGAAATCTATAGGGTCCCCTAGGGGCCCATAGAGTCCCGTAGATTTCCGTAGGGACCTGTAGGGTTGTGTAAGTGCCCGCAGAAGTCTGTAGGAGTCTGTGGGATTCTGTAAGGTTCCGGAGGGTTCTGCAGGGTTCCGTAGGGACCCGTAGAGTTCTGTAGTGGCTGGTAAAGTTCCGTAGGGCCCTGTGGGGTTCTGTATGGACCTGTAGGGTTCCGTAGGGGCCTGCAGGGTTCCGTAAGTGCCCGCAGGTGTCTGTAGGGTTCCGTAGGGGTCTGTAGGGTTCCGTAGGCACCTGCAGTGTTCTGTAGGAGCCCATAGGGTTTTAGTGAGGTTCCGTTGTGTTGCTAAGGGTCTTGTAGAGTGCTGTCGGGTCCTGGAGTATTCTGTAGGGTTCCAGAGGGGCTGGTAGGGTTCCGTCGAAATCTGAAGGGTTCCCTAGGGGCCCATAGAGTCCCGTAGATTTCCGTAGGGGCCTGTAGGGTTGTGTAAGTGCCCGCAGGGGTTGGTAGGAGCTTGTAGGGTGCCATATGTTTCCGGAGGGTTGTGTAGGGTTCCGTAGGGGCCTGTGGTGTTCCCTAGGGGCCTGTAGAGTCTCGTACAGTTCCGTAGGGTCCTGTAGGTTTCCATAAGCACCCGCAGAGGTCTGAAGGGGCCCGTACTGTTCCGTAAGGATCCATAGGGTTCCGTAGAGCTTCGTAGGTTCCCTAGAGGCCTCTGGAGTACTGCAGGAGCCAGTAGTGTTCTGTAGGGGCCCGTAGGGTTCCTTCCATAGGAGCTGGCAGTGTTCCGTAGGGTCCTCTAGGGTTGAGTAAGTGCCCGCAGGAGTCTGTAGGAATCCGTGGGATTCTATAAGGTTCTGGAGGGTTCTGCAGGGTTCCGTAGGGGCCCGTAGAGTTCCATAGTGGCTGGTAAAGTTCCCTAGGGCCCTGTACCGTTCCGTAACTGCCTGCAAGGGTCTTTAGGCTTCCGTAGGGGCTGGTAGGGTTCCATAAAGTTCCGTGGGTTCCTGCAGAGTTCTGCAAGTGCCCGCAAGGGCCTGTAGGGGCCCACAGTGTTTCTGTCAGGTTCCGTAGAGTTCCGTAGGGGCCATATTTTTCTGTAGTGGCTGGTAGTATTCTGTAGGGGTCTGTAGGGTTCCGTAGGCGCCTGCAGTGTTCTGTAGGAGCCCATAGGGTTTTAGTGAGGTTCCGTTGTGTTGCTAAGGGTCTTGTAGAGTGCTGTCGGGTCCTGGAGTATTCTGTAGGGTTCCAGAGGGCCTCGTAGGGTTCCATCGAAATCTATAGGGTCCCCTAGGGGCCCATAGAGTCCCGTAGATTTCCGTAGGGACCTGTAGGGTTGTGTAAGTGCCCGCAGAAGTCTGTAGGAGTCTGTGGGATTCTGTAAGGTTCCGGAGGGTTCTGCAGGGTTCCGTAGGGACCCGTAGAGTTCCGTAGTGGCTGGTAAAGTTCCGTAGGGCCCTGTGGGGTTCTGTATGGACCTGTAGGGTTCCGTAGGGGCCTCCAGGGTTCCGTAAGTGCCCGCAGGTGTCTGTAGGGTTCCGTAGGGGTCTGTAGGGTTCCGTAGGCACCTGCAGTGTTCTGTAGGAGCCCATAGGGTTTTAGTGAGGTTCCGTTGTGTTGCTAAGGGTCTTGTAGAGTGCTGTCGGGTCCTGGAGTATTCTGTAGGGTTCCAGAGGGGCTGGTAGGGTTCCGTCGAAATCTGAACGGTTCCCTAGGGGCCCATAGAGTCCCGTAGATTTCCGTAGGGGCCTGTAGGGTTGTGTAAGTGCCCGCAGAAGTCTGTAGGAGTCTGTGGGATTCTGTAAGGTTCCGGAGGGTTCTGCAGGGTTCCGTAGGGACCCGTAGAGTTCCGTAGTGGCTGGTAAAGTTCCGTAGGGCCCTGTGGGGTTCTGTATGACCTGTAGGGTTCCGTAGGGGCCTGCAGGTTTCCGTAAGTGCCCGCAGGTGTCTGTAGGGTTCCGTAGGGGTCTGTAGGGTTCCGTAGGCACCTGCAGTGTTCTGTAGGAGCCCATAGGGTTTTAGTGAGGTTCCGTTGTGTTGCTAAGGGTCTTGTAGAGTGCTGTCGGGTCCTGGAGTATTCTGTAGGGTTCCAGAGGGGCTGGTAGGGTTCCGTCGAAATCTGAAGGGTTCCCTAGGGGCCCGTAGAGTCCCGTAGATTTCCGTAGGGGCCTGTAGGGTTGTGTAAGTGCCCGCAGGGGTTGGTAGGAGCTTGTAGGGTGCCATATGTTTCCGGAGGTTTGTGTAGGGTTCCGTAGGGGCCTGTAGAGTCTCGTACAGTTCCGTAGGGTCCTGTAGGTTTCCATAAGCACCCGCAGAGGTCTGAAGGGGCCCGTACTGTTCCGTAAGGATCCATAGGGTTCCGTAGAGCTTCGTAGGTTCCCTAGAGGCCTCTGGAGTACTGCAGGAGCCAGTAGTGTTCTGTAGGGGCCCGTAGGGTTCCTTCCATAGGAGCTGGCAGTGTTCCGTAGGGTCCTCTAGGGTTGAGTAAGTGCCCGCAGGAGTCTGTAGGAATCCGTGGGATTCTATAAGGTTCTGGAGGGTTCTGCAGGGTTCCGTAGGGGCCCGTAGAGTTCCATAGTGGCTGGTAAAGTTCCCTAGGGCCCTGTACCGTTCCGTAACTGCCTGCAAGGGTCTTTAGGCTTCCGTAGGGGCTGGTAGGGTTCCATAAAGTTCCGTGGGTTCCTGCAGAGTTCTGCAAGTGCCCGCAAGGGCCTGTAGGGGCCCACAGTGTTTCTGTCAGGTTCCGTACAGTTCCGTAGGGGCCATATTTTTCTGTAGTGGCTGGTAGTATTCTGTAGGGGTCTGTAGGGTTCCGTAGGCACCTGCAGTGTTCTGTAGGAGCCCATAGGGTTTTAGTGAGGTTCCGTTGTGTTGCTAAGGGTCTTGTAGAGTGCTGTCGGGTCCTGGAGTATTCTGTAGGGTTCCAGAGGGCCTCGTAGGGTTCCATCGAAATCTATAGGGTTCCCTAGGGGCCCATAGAGTCCCGTAGATTTCCGTAGGGACCTGTAGGGTTGTGTAAGTGCCCGCAGAAGTCTGTAGGAGTCTGTGGGATTCTGTAAGGTTCCGGAGGGTTCTGCAGGGTTCCGTAGGGACCCGTAGAGTTCCGTAGTGGCTGGTAAAGTTCCGTAGGGCCCTGTGGGGTTCTGTATGGACCTGTAGGGTTCCGTAGGGGCCTGCAGGGTTCCGTAAGTGCCCGCAGGTGTCTGTAGGGTTCCGTAGGGGTCTGTAGGGTTCCGTAGGCACCTGCAGTGTTCTGTAGGAGCCCATAGGGTTTTAGTGAGGTTCCGTTGTGTTGCTAAGGGTCTTGTAGAGTGCTGTCGGGTCCTGGAGTATTCTGTAGGGTTCCAGAGGGCCTCGTAGGGTTCCATCGAAATCTATAGGGTTCCCTAGGGGCCCATAGAGTCCCGTAGATTTCCGTAGGGACCTGTAGGGTTGTGTAAGTGCCCGCAGAAGTCTGTAGGAGTCTGTGGGATTCTGTAAGGTTCCGGAGGGTTCTGCAGGGTTCCGTAGGGACCCGTAGAGTTCCGTAGTGGCGGGTAAAGTTCCGTAGGGCCCTGTGGGGTTCTGTATGGACCTGTAGGGTTCTGTAGGGGCCTGCAGGGTTCTGTAAGTGCCCGCAGGTGTCTGTAGGGTTCCGTAGGGGTCTGTAGGGTCCCGTAGGCGCCTGCAGTGTTCTGTAGGAGCCCATAGGGTTTTAGTGAGGTTCCTGCAGAGTTCTGCAAGTGCCCGCAAGGGCCTGTAGGGGCGCACAGTGTTTCTGTCATGTTCCGTAGAGTTCCGCAGGGGCCATAGGTTTCCGTAGCGGCTGGTAGTATTCCGTAGGGGTCTGTAGGGTTCCGTAGGCACCTGCAGTGTTCTGTAGGAGCCCATAGGGTTTTAGTGAGGTTCCGTTGTGTTGCTAAGGGTCTTGTAGAGTGCTGTCGGGTCCTGGAGTATTCTGTAGGGTTCCAGAGGGGCTCGTAGGGTTCCGTCGAAATCTGTAGGCTTCCCTAGGGGCCCGTGGAGTCCCGTAGATTTCCGTAGGGGCCTGTAGGGTTGTGTAAGTGCCCGCAGGGGTTGGTAGGAGCTTGTAGGGTTCCATAAGTTTCCAGAGGGTAGTGTAGGGTTCCGTAGGGGCCTGTGGTGTTCCCTAGGGGCCTGTAGAGTCTCGTACGGTTCCGTAGGGGCCTGTGGTGTTCCCTAGGGGCCTGTAGAGTCTCGTACGGTTCCGTAGGGGCCTGTAGTGTTCCCTAGGGGCCTGTAGAGTCTCGTACAGTTCCGTAGGGTCCTGTAGCTTTCCATAAGCGCCCGCAGAGGTCTGAAGGGGCCCGTACTGTTCCGTAAGGATCCATAGGGTTCCATAGAGCTTCGTAGGTTCCCTAGAGGCCTGTAGAGTACCGCAGGAGCCAGTAGTGTTCTGTAGGGGCCCGTAAGGTTCCTTCCGTAGGGGCTGGCAGTGTTCTGTAGGGGCCTGTAGGGTTGTGTAAGTGCCCGCAGCAGTCTGTAGGAGTCTGTGGGATTCTGTAAGGTTCTGGAGGGTTCTGCAGGGTTCTGTAGGGGCCCGTAGAGTTCCGTAGTGGCGGGTAAAGTTCCGTAGGGCCCTGTGGGGTTCTGTATGGACCTGTAGGGTTCTGTAGGGGCCTGCAGGGTTCTGTAAGTGCCCGCAGGTGTCTGTAGGGTTCCGTAGGGGTCTGTAGGGTCCCGTAGGCGCCTGCAGTGTTCTGTAGGAGCCCATAGGGTTTTAGTGAGGTTCCTGCAGAGTTCTGCAAGTGCCCGCAAGGGCCTGTATG
>NW_027414794.1:0-9650 GCF_964106895.1 Numenius arquata
CCTGCAGCCCCCCCCACCGGGACCCCCTCAACCCCCGCCCCCCGGGACCCTCCTGGGACCCCCTGCAGCACCCCCCAGGACCCCCAACACCCCACTGCGACCCCCCTGGGACCCTTGCAAACCCCTCAAAGACCCCCAGGGCCCTCTGGGACCCCCCCTGCAGCCCCCCCTGGTACCCCCTCAACCCCCCCCCGGGACCCTCCTGTGACCCCCAACACCCCAGGGCCCTCTGGGACCCCCTCCAGCACCCCCCAGGACCCCCAACACCCCACTGCGACCCCCCTGGGACCCTCGCAAACCCCTCAAGGACCCCCAGGACCCCCCCAGGACACCCCAGAGCCCTCTGGGACCCCCCTGCAGCCCCCCCCGGGACCCCCTCAACCCCCCCCCCCCCCCCCCCGGGACCCCCCTGGGGTTCTCAGGGGTGTGGATGGATCCATAGGGGTCTGGGGGGGTCACGCCCCCTCATGCCCCGCCCCGTCCCCCTTAATTAGCCCCGCCCCTCCATTAACGCCCCCCAATTAACGCTCCCCCATCACCGTCGCTCCCCGCCTCGCCCCGCCCCCCCACCCAGCCCCACCCCCCGCTCCCCATTGGCTCCAGGCACCGTGTGGGGGGGGGCGGGCAGCCAATCAGAGGTTTCCTTTCGTTCTCAAGGCCCACCCCTCCCTCCGCTTCCAAGGCGGCCAATCGTCGCCCTCCTTTCGGTAGCGCCGGCGGCCAATCAGAGCGAAGGGGGCGTGTCCTTGACCACGTGGGGGAGGTGCCGTTAAACTCCTTTAATGGCAGCGGCGGGGGGGGGGGTGTGTAATTAACGGGGTCTGGCCCCGCCCCCTCTGAATAAATTAGCATAATGTCTGCGGTAATAAATAGAGGGGGGGTTGGGGGGTCGTACCAGTACACACCAGTGCCACCAGTCCTTGTACCATCACCGTGTCACCACCCCCCAGTGCCACCAGTCCTTGCACCAGTACACACCAGTGCCACCAGTCCCGGCACCATCAGCGTCCTCACACCAGTGTGCACCAGTCCTTGCACTATCCCCGTCTCACCCCCCCAGTGCCACCAGTCCTTGCACCATCGTCGCACCAGTACACACCAGTGCCACCAGTCCTTGTACCATCACTGTGTCACCACCTCCCAGTGCCACCAGTCCTTGCACCATCGTCACACCAGTACACACCAGTGCCACCAGTCCTTGCACCGTCACCGTGTCACCACCCCCCAGTGCCACCAGTCCTTGCACCAGTACACACCAGTGCCACCAGTCCTTGCACGATCGTCGCACCAGTACACACCAGTGCCACCAGTCCTTGCACCATCCCCGTCTCACCCCCCCAGTGCCACCAGTCCTTGCACCATCGTCACACCAGTACACACCAGTGTGCACCAGTGCCATCGGCGCCCTCACACCAGTGCTTCCAGTCCTTGCACCATCCCCGGGTCACAACTCCCCAGTGCCACCACCCAGCCCTCCGTGGCCACCACCTGGCTCCCTGTGGCCACCAACCCCACAGATGCCACCCAGCTCCCCGTGGCCACCACCCACCTCCCTGTGGCCACCACCCCCACAGATGCCACCCAGGTCTCTGTGGCCACCACCCACCACCCCACAGATGTCACCCACTTCCCCGTGGCCACCAACCAGCTCCCCATGGCCACCACCCATTGCCCCACAGATGCCACCCAGCTCCCCGTGGCCACTACTCCTACAGAGGTCACCCAGTTCCTCGTGGCCACCACCTGGCTCCCTGTGGCCACCAACCCCACAGATGCCACCCAGGTCTCTGTGGCCACCACCCACCACCCCACAGATGTCACCCACCTCCCCATGGCCACCACCCACCTCCCCGTGGCCACTCGGCTCTCTGTGGCCACCACCCCCACAGATGTCACCCACTTCCCCGTGGCCACCAACCAGCTCCCCATGGCCACCACCCATTGCCCCACAGATGCCACCCAGCTCCCCGTGGCCACTCGGCTCTCTGTGGCCACCACCCCCACAGATGCCACCCAGCTCCCTGTGGCCACCACCCAGCACCCCACAGATGCCACCCAGCTCCCCGTGGCCACTCAGCTCTCGTGGCCACCACTCCTACAGAGGTCACCCAGTTCCTCGTGGCCACCACCCAGCTCTCCGTGGCCACCACCCCCACAGATGCCACCCACCTCCCTGTGGCCACCACCCACCTCTCCGTGGCCACCACCCCCACCGCTAGAAGAAGCCATCGCTTTATTGAAGGTGACAACGTCCTGGGGACCAGGGGACACGGGTGTGACAGAGCCCCCCCCCCCCAAACCTTCACCCCAAAACTCAGGGGGGTCCCCATGAGCCCCCCCCTTCTCCCCCCCCCAAGGGACACCCCCCCCCAAAAATGTCCCTTTAAATACTGACCCCCCAAAAAAAAAACCCGCAGAGAAAGCAGTGGGGATGGGCAAAGGGGGGAAAACGGCCCCAAAAAGGGGGTGGGGGACCCCCAAAAAAGAGGGGGGGCTCCCCAAAAGGGGTGGAGGACCCCAAAAAAGAGGGTGGGGGACATCCCAAAAAAGGGGGGGGACCCCAAAAGGGGTGAGATGGCCCAAAAAAGGGGGTGGGATGCCCCAAAAAAAGGGGGGGACCCTATAAAGAGGGGGGGACTGGCCAAAAAAAGAGGGGGGGACACCCCAAAAAATGAGGTGGAAGGGGCCCAAAAAGAGGGCGACCCCAAAAAAAAGGGGGGGACCCCAAATAGGAGGTGGAGGACCCCAAAAAGGGCATGGGATGGCCCAGAAAAGAGGTGGAACGGCCCAAAAAGGGGGTGGGGGAAGCAAATAAAGGGGGGGGAGAACCAAAAAAAAGGGGGGGGACACACCCCAAAAAAGAGGAGGGACACCAAATAGGAGGTGGAGGACCCCAAAAAGAGGGGGGGACACCCCAAAAAGGGCATGGGGTGGGCCAGGAAAGGGGCGGAGCAGCTCGAAAAGGTGGTGGGATGGCCCAAAACAGAAGTGGAACGGCCCAAAAAGGGGGTGGGGGAAGCAAAAAAAGGGGGTGGGGCACCCCAAAAAAGGGGGGGGACACCAAATAGGAGGTGGAGGACCCCAAAAAGGGGGGGGAACACCAAATAGGAAGGGGTGGGACACCCCAAAAAGGGGCATGGGATGGCCCAGAAAAGAGATGGAACGGCTCAACAAGGTGGTGGGATGGCCCAAAATGGGGGTGGGACAGCCGAAAAAAAAAAAAAAAAAGGGGGGGGGGCACCCCAAAAATGGACACACACACACACACACACACACACATACACCCGGGCCACTAAACGATCATCTCCAGTTGCCGCGCGTACTCGATGACCTGCTTGGCCAGCTCGGTGGAGGGGATGGTGGCATCTTCCGGCTTCTGCTGGCGGCTACTGAAGCTGTAGTAGCTGTTGGGTCCCAAGACCCAACCTCGCTGAGAAAAAAAAAAAGGGGTTTTTTGGGGTGCCCTGAAGTTTTTGGGGACCCGCCCGCCCCCCTCCCCCCATCCCTCCACCCCCCAGGAAGTACCTTCTTGGCGTAGTCGGTCATTTTCTTGGAGGTGGTGAAGAAGAGGATGCGGGTGGCTTCGGCGAAGAGGATCTTCTCGTAGGCCTTCTCGATGCACCCCGCGATCTCGTCCCTAAGTTTGGGGGACACAGGGGTCAAGGAGGGGGGGGGGACACACACACTGGGGGTGTTTTGGGGACACGGAAGACACCAAGGGGGGGTGGGGGACACCTCACCGGATGGTGTCCAGCAGGATGTCGATGAAGAAGGTGTAGCTCTCGGCCGGGATGTTGCCTTTGGCCAAGAAGACTTTGTTGTAGCTGCCCTCCATCAAATACTGCCGGGAAACCAGGGGGGGGTCGTACCCCAAAACTCAAAAGAACCCCCCCAAACCTCACAACCACCCCCCATAACCCCCTCAGACCTCACAAACCCCACCAAGACCCCACAAAACCTCCACAACACCCCAAAGACCCAACCATCCAAGACCCAACCATCCAAGACCCAACCATCCAAGACCCAACCATCCAAGACCCAACCATCCAAGACCCAACCACCCCCTCCAGGCCCCCCAAGAAACACCCCCTAACACCCAACCAAGACCCACGAACCCCCACCAAGACCCCAAGAATCCCCATCCCAAGACCCAACCAAGACCCAGGACCCCACCAAGACCCACCCAAGACTCCACCAAGCCAGGACCCCACCAAGTCCCCACCCAAGACCCCAAGACCCAGGACCCACCCCAAGACCCCAAGACCCCAAGACCCAGGACCCACCCAAGACCCACCCAAAATCCCAAGAACCCCCATCCCAAGACCCCACAACCCCCCAGACCCCCTTAAACCTCCCAAGAAACCCCCATCCCAAGACTCAGGACCCCCAAGAAACCCCCTAAGACCCACCCAATCAAGACCCAGGACCCAGCCAAGACCCCACAAACTCCCCCCCCAAGAACCCCCATCCCAGACCCCACAACCCCCTCTGGCCCCCTTAAACCCCCCAAGAACACCACCCCCCCCCCCCCCCCCCCAAAAACCCAGGACCCAAACCAAGACCCACCCCCCAAACCAAGACCCAAGACCAAGGACCCAACCCAAGACCCCAGGACCCAACCCAAGGCCCAACCCAAGACCCCAGGACCCAACCCAAGACCCCACCCCAAGACCCAGGACCCAACCCAAGGCCCAACCCAAGACCAAGGACCCAACACAAGACCCCAGGACCCAACCCAAGACCCCACCCCAAGACCCCAGGACCCACCCCAAGACCAAGGACCCCACCCCAAGACCCCAGGACCCAACCCAAGACCCCAGGACCCCACCAAACCAAGACCTGGGACCCAACCCAAGACTCCAGGACCCAACCCAAGGCCCCACCAAACCAAGACCTGGGACCCATCCAAGACCCCAAGACACCCCCCCCCCCCCCGCCAGGACAACCCCCCACACCCCCAGACCTGCTCGAGGGAGACGGGGTGCTTGATGTAGACGTTGCTCTGGATCTCCTTGGCCGGCAGCCGCTCCAGCTCCGTGTGGAACTCGGCCACCCGGTTCTGGGACAGCAAGAAGAGCAGGTTCAAACCCAGCAGCTGGTGCTTGTAGGCCGATTCCGGCAGCTCCTCCCTGATGATGGGGTGGGAGGGTTAAAAAAAAAAGCTTGAGGCGGGGGGGGGGGAGGGGTTGGCTAGTGGAAATCGGAGGTGGCTAGTAGCCCCCCCCCCCAAGGCTCACTTGTAGTCGAAGTAGTAGCACTTGAGCTGGGCCATGTAGCGCTCGAAGGAGGGGATGTCCTTCTTCAGGATGCTCCACTGCGCCCCGATCTCCAGGATGTCCCCTGGGGGGGGTATTTAAAGGGTGAGGACCCCACCCCACCAAGACCCAGGACCCCACCAAGTCCCACCCAAGACCCCACCAAACCAGGACCCCACCAAGTCCCACCCAAGACCCCAAGACCCAACCCAAGACCCACCCAAACCCAACCAAGACCCACCCAAAATCCCAAGAACCCCCATCCCAAGACCCCACAACCCCCCAGACCCCTTTAAACCTCCCAAGAACCCCCATCCCAAGACCCCACAACCCCCCCAGACCCCTTTAAACCTCCCAAGAACCCCCATCCCAAGACCCCACAACCCCCCAGACCCCTTTAAACCTTCCAAGAAACCCCCATCCCAAGACCCCACAACCCCCCCAGACCCCTTTAAACCTCCCAAGAACCCCCATCCCAAGACCCCACAACCCCCCCAGACCCCTTTAAACCTCCCAAGAACCCCCATCCCAAGACCCCACAACCCCCCCAGACCCCTTTAAACCTCCCAAGAACCCCCATCCCAAGACCCCACAACCCCCCCCAGACCCCTTTAAACCTCCCAGAACCCCCATCCCAAGACCCCACAACCCCCCCAGACCCCTTTAAACCTTCCAAGAAACCCCCATCCCAAGACCCAGGACCCCCAAGAAACCCCCCCTAAGACCCGGCGGGGGGGTCTTAGGTGGCAGGGGGTGGTGTCATTGAGATCCTGGTGGTGGTGGTGGGGGGTGTCTCGGAGGGGTGTGTGTGTCCCCCCCTCTCCTCCTCCCGGAGGTGACACTCACGGGCCAGGATGAGCTGCTGCTTGGTGAGTTTGGTGCCGGTGGTGGGAGGAAGTTGAGCTCCAGCAGGGCCAGCTTGAGGGGGGGGGACACAGGGAAGGGGGGGGGGGACACACACACAGACAGTCAGACCCCCCACCCACCCACCCAGGCCCCCGCCTTGGCCCCTGACGAGGTTAATTAATATTTACGGGCAGCTGCGGAAAGTGGGGTGCCCCGGGGGGGGGGGGGGACACGGACGGACAGGACACTGACTCACCCCCCCCACACACACTGTAATTAAAGCTTCTGGATGACGAGGCTGCGGCGGGGCCTGCCCCCCCCCCCCGCCTTGTCACCCCCCCTCCCCCCCCCCATCTCATTCCCAGGGGTCCCCCTCTCTTTCCCAGCCCCCCCCCCGCCCTCTTTTCCCAGAGTCCACCCCCCCCCCCCCCAGCCTCAGGGACCCCCCCTCATTCCTGTCCACCCCCCCTCAAAGGACCCAGAGCCCCCCCCCCCCCAAGGCCTCCCCTCACCCCCAAGGCCCCCCCATTCAGCCTCAACCCCCCCCCCAATACTTCCCCTCCCCCCCAAGGCCTCTCCTCACCCCCAGCCCCCCCCAATTCAGCCTTAGCTCACCCCCCCCCCCCGGCCCCTCCTCACCCCCAAGGGTCCCCCCCAAAGCCTTTCCTCACACCCAGGCTCCCCCAGTTCAGCCTCAGCCCCCCCTCCAGGCCCCCCCTCATCCCAAAGCCTCTCCTCACCCCGAGCCCCCCCCAAGGCCCCCCCTCATCCCCGAGGCCTCGCCTCCCCCCCGAGGCCCCCCCTCATCCCCAAAGCCTCTCCTCACCCCGAACCCCCCCCCAAGGCCTCCCCTCATCCCAAGGCCTCCCCTCATCCCCAAGGCCTCCCCCCCCTTTCCCGCCCGCCCCCGCACCTTGAGGCGGCCCAGGGCCTCCCCGCACTTGCTGAGGTTGGGGCTCTTGCGGCTCCACTCGCCCTTGAGCTGCTCGTACATCCCGGCCGCCGCCTTCAGCCCCCCGGCTCCCTCCGCCCCGTTCACCACCAGCCCGGCCGCCGCCATCGCCATGAATCGGCACCGGCTCAGCGCGACACCCGCCCTCCCCTCACACCTCCTCCACCTGCTTTACGGCCGACGCACGGCCGCGCTTGACGGCCGTCGCCGCCGCCGTCGCCCGGGGCAACGCCAAGGGGGCGGGGCGTCGGGGAGAGGGAGGGGGGGGGGGAGCGGAGCCGGCGCGGCGCATGCGCAGAGGGCGCTGCGTGTGCTCCCATAGGGGCAGCCTATAGGGCGCTATAGCGCGATGAATGTGGACCTATAGGGCGGTGTGTATGGGCCTATAGGACACCGTACGGCCCTATAGCGCACCGTACGGACCTATATATGGCCCTGTATGTGCCGTATGGTCCTATAGAGCGCCCTATATGGACCTAGAGCATGATGTATATGGACCTATAGGACACTGTATGGCCCTATAGCGCACCATACGGACCTATAGGACACTGAATGGACCTATAGTGCACTGTATGGACCTATATATGGCCTGTATGTGCCATATGGTCCTCTAGAGCAGCCTATATGGACCTATAGTGCGACGTATATGGACCTATAGCACCCTATATGGACCTATAGCATGATGTATATGGACCTATGGCCCTGTATGTGCCCTATGGTCCCATAGAGCACCCTATATGGACCTATAGCACCCCATATGGACCTATAGCATGATGTATATGGACCTATAGGACACCGTATGGCCCTATAGAGCACCGTATAGACCTATAGTGCACCATATATGGCCCTGTATGTGCTATATGGTCCTATAGAGCACCATATATGGACCTATAGCACGATGTATATGGACCTATAGGACACTGTATGGCTCTATAGTGCACTGTATGGAGCTATAGTGCAGCATACGGACCTATAGCGCACCATATATGGCCCTGTATGTGGCGTATGGTCCTATAGAGTACCCTATATGGACCTATAGTGTGATGTATAGGGACCTATGGCCCTGTGTGTGCCATACGGTCCCATAGAGCACCCTATATGGACCTACAGCGCAACGTATATGGACCTATAGCACCTTATATGGACCTATAGCATGATGTATATGGCCCTATAGCACACCATAGGGACCTATAGTGCAATGTATATGGTTCTATAGCGCACCGTATGATCCTACAGGGCAGAGTATAGCCCTACAGCACACCCTATATAGCCCTATAGCTCACATATGCCCCCATAGCACCATGTATAGCCCCATAGCCCACCTACAGCCCCATAGCGCATCCTGTATGGCCCTCTAGTGCCCCCTATATGGCCCCATAGCACCATGTATAGCCCCGTAGCCCACCCCACAGCCCCATAGCGCCCCCTATATGGCCCCATAGCGCCATGTATAGCCCCATAGCCCACCTACAGCCCCATAGCGGCCCCTATATGGCCCTATAGCCCATCCTACAGCCCCATAGCGCCCCCCTATATGGCCCTATAGCCCACCCTACAGCCCCATAGCCCACCCGACAGCCCCATAGCGGCCCCTATATGGCCCTATAGCCCACCCTACGGCCCTATAGCCCACCCTATAGCCCTATAGCCCACCCGACAGCCCCATAGCGGCCCCTATATGGCCCTATAGCCCATCCTACAGCCCCATAGTGCCCCCTATATGGCCCCATAGCGCCATGTATAGCCCTGTAGCCCAACCTACAGCCCCATAGCGCCCCCTATATGGCCCTATAGCCCACCCTACAGCCCCATAGCTCACCCGACAGCCCCATAGCGGCCCCTATATGGCCCTATAGCCCACCCTACAGCCCCATAGCCCACCCGACAGCCCCATAGTGCCCCCTATATGGCCCCATAGCGCCATGTATAGCCCCGTAGCCCACCCTACAGCCCCATAGCGCCCCCTATATGGCCCTATAGCCCACCCTACAGCCCTATAGCCCACCCGACAGCCCCATAGCGGTCCCTATATGGCCCTATAGCCCATCCTACAGCCCCATAGCGCCCCCCTATATGGCCCTATAGCCCACCCTACAGCCCTATAGCCCACCCGACAGCCCCATAGCGGCCCCTATATGGCCCTATAGCCCACCCTACAGCCCCATAGTGCCCCCTATATGGCCCCATAGCGCCATGTATAGCCCCGTAGCCCACCCGACAGCCCCATAGCGGCCCCTATATGGCCCTATAGCCCATCCTACAGCCCCATAGCCCACCCGACAGCCCCATAGCGGCCCCTATATGGCCCTATAGCCCACCCTACAGCCCCATAGCACCCCCCTATATGGCCCCATAGCCCACCCGACAGCCCCATAGCGGCCCCTATATGGCCCTATAGCCCACCCTACAGCCCTATAGCCCACCCGACAGCCCCATAGCGCCCCCTATATGGCCCTATAGCCCACCCTACAGCCCCATAGCCCACCCGACAGCCCCATAGCGGCCCCTATATGGCCCTATAGCCCACCCTACAGCCCTATAGCCCACCCGACAGCCCCATAGCGGCCCCTATATGGCCCTATAGCCCACCCTACAGC
>NW_027414795.1:0-72319 GCF_964106895.1 Numenius arquata
GCTGGCAGTGTTCCGTCGGGTCCTCTAGGGTTGAGTAAGTGCCCGCAGGAGTCTGTAGGAGTCTGTGGGATTCTGTAAGGTTCTGGAGGGTTCTGCCGGGTTCCGTAGGGGCCTGTAGAGTTCCGTAGTGGCTGGTAAAGTTCCCTAGGGCCCTGTACCGTTCCGTAACTGCCTGCAAGGGTCTTTAGGCTTCCGTAGGGGCTGGTAGGGTTCCATAAAGTTCCGCGGGTTCCTGCAGAGTTCTGCAAGTGCCCGCAAGGGCCTGTAGGGGCCCACAGTGTTTCTGTCAGGTTCCGTAGAGTTGCGTAGGTGCCATAGGTTTCCGTAGCGGCTGGTAGTATTCCGTAGGGGTCTGTAGGGTTCCGTAGGCACCTGCAGTGTTCTGTAGGAGCCCATAGGGGTTTCGTGAGGTTCCGTTGTGTTGCTAAGGGTCTTGTAGAGTGCTGTCGGGTCCTGGAGTATTCTGTAGGGTTCCAGAGGGGCTCGTAGGGTTCCGTCGAAATCTGTAGGCTTCCCTAGGGGCCCGTGGAGACCCGTAGATTTCCGTAGGGGCCTGTAGGGTTGTGTAAGTGCCCGCAGGGGTTGGTAGGAGCTTGTAGGGTGCCATATGTTTCCAGAGGGTTGTGTAGGGTTCCGTAGGGGCCTGTGGTGTTCCCTAGGGGCCTGTAGAGTCTCGTACAGTTCCGTAGGGGCCTGTGGTGTTCCCTAGGGGCCTGTAGAGTCTCGTACAGTTCCGTAGCATCCTGTAGGTTTCCATAAGCGCCCGCAGAGGTTTGAAGGGACCCGTACTGTTCCGTAAGGATCCATAGGGCTCCCTAGAGCTTCGTAGGTTCCCTAGAGGCCTGTAGAGTACCGCAGGAGCCAGTAGTGTTCTGTAGGGGCCCGTAAGGTTCCTTCCATAGGGGCTGGCAGTGTTCCGTAGGGTCCTCTAGGGTTGAGTAAGTGCCCGCAGGAGCCTGTAGGAGTCTGTGGGATTCTGTAAGGTTCTGGAGGGTTCTGCCAGGTTCCGTAGGGGCCTGTAGAGTTCCGTAGTGGCTGGTAAAGTTCCTTAGGGCCCTGTACCGTTCCGTAACTGCCTGCAAGGGTCTTTAGGCTTCTGTAGGGGCTGGTAGGGTTCCATAAAGTTCCGTGGGTTCCTGCAGAGTTCTGCAAGTGCCCGCAAGGGCCTGTAGGGGCCCACAGTGTTTCTGTCAGGTTCCGTAGAGTTGCGTAGGTGCCATAGGTTTCCGTAGCGGCTGGTAGTATTCCGTAGGGGTCTGTAGGGTTCCGTAGGCAGCGGCAGTGTTCTGTAGGAGCCCATAGGGTTTTCGTGAGGTTCCGTTGTGTTGCTAAGGGTCTTGTAGAGTGCTGTCGGGTCCTGGAGTATTCTGTAGGGTTCCAGAGGGGCTCGTAGGGTTCCGTCGAAATCTGTAGGCTTCCCTAGGGGCCCGTGGAGTCCCGTAGATTTCCGTAGGGGCCTGTAGGGTTGTGTAAGTGCCCGCAGGGGTTGGTAGGAGCTTGTAGGGTGCCATATGTTTCCGGAGGGTTGTGTAGGGTTCCGTAGGGGCCTGTGGTGTTCCCTAGGGTCCTGTAGAGTCTCGTACAGTTCCGTAGGGGCCTGTGGTGTTCCCTAGGGGCCTGTAGAGTCTCGTACAGTTCCGTAGGGGCCTGTAGTGTTCCCTAGGGGCCTGTAGAGTCTCGTACAGTTCCGTAGGGTCCTGTAGGTTTCCATAAGCGCCCGCAGAGGTTTGAAGGGACCCGTACTGTTCCGTAAGGATCCATAGGGCTCCGTAGAGCTTCGTAGGTTCCCTAGAGGCCTGTAGAGTACCGCAGGAGCCAGTAGTGTTCTGTAGGGGCCCGTAAGGTTCCTTCCATAGGGGCTGGCAGTGTTCCGTAGGGTCCTCTAGGGTTGAGTAAGTGCCCGCAGGAGTCTGTAGGAGTCTGTGGGATTCTGTAAGGTTCTGGAGGGTTCTGCCGGGTTCCGTAGGGGCCTGTAGAGTTCCGTAGTGGCTGGTAAAGTTCCGTAGGGCCCTGTACCGTTCCGTAACTGCCTGCAAGGGTCTTTAGGCTTCCGTAGGGGCTGGTAGGGTTCCATAAAGTTCCGTGGGTTCCTGCAGAGTTCTGCAAGTGCCCGCAAGGGCCTGTAGGGGCCCACAGTGTTTCTGTCAGGTTCCGTAGAGTTGCGTAGGTGCCATAGGTTTCCGTAGCGGCTGGTAGTATTCCGTAGGGGTCTGTAGGGTTCCGTAGGCAGCGGCAGTGTTCTGTAGGAGCCCATAGGGTTTTCGTGAGGTTCCGTTGTGTTGCTAAGGGTCTTGTAGAGTGCTGTCGGGTCCTGGAGTATTCTGTAGGGTTCCAGAGGGGCTCGTAGGGTTCCGTCGAAATCTGTAGGCTTCCCTAGGGGCCCGTGGAGACCCGTAGATTTCCGTAGGGGCCTGTAGGGTTGTGTAAGTGCCCGCAGGGGTTGGTAGGAGCTTGTAGGGTGCCATATGTTTCCAGAGGGTTGTGTAGGGTTCCGTAGGGGCCTGTGGTGTTCCCTAGGGGCCTGTAGAGTCTCGTACAGTTCCGTAGGGGCCTGTGGTGTTCCCTAGGGGCCTGTAGAGTCTCGTACAGTTCCGTAGGGTCCTGTAGGTTTCCATAAGCGCCCGCAGAGGTTTGAAGGGACCCGTACTGTTCCGTAAGGATCCATTGGGCTCCCTAGAGCTTCGTAGGTTCCCTAGAGGCCTGTAGAGTACCGCAGGAGCCAGTAGTGTTCTGTAGGGGCCCATAAGGTTCCTTCCATAGGGGCTGGCAGTGTTCCGTAGGGTCCTCTAGGGTTGAGTAAGTGCCCGCAGGAGTCTGTAGGAGTCTGTGGGATTCTGTAAGGTTCTGGAGGGTTCTGCCGGGTTCCGTAGGGGCCTGTAGAGTTCCGTAGTGGCTGGTAAAGTTCCTTAGGGCCCTGTACCGTTCCGTAACTGCCTGCAAGGGTCTTTAGGCTTCCGTAGGGGCTGGTAGGGTTCCATAAAGTTCCGCGGGTTCCTGCAGAGTTCTGCAAGTGCCCGCAAGGGCCTGTAGGGGCCCACAGTGTTTCTGTCAGGTTCCGTAGAGTTGCGTAGGTGCCATAGGTTTCCGTAGCGGCTGGTAGTATTCCGTAGGGGTCTGTAGGGTTCCGTAGGCAGCGGCAGTGTTCTGTAGGAGCCCATAGGGTTTTCGTGAGGTTCCGTTGTGTTGCTAAGGGTCTTGTAGAGTGCTGTCGGGTCCTGGAGTATTCTGTAGGGTTCCAGAGGGGCTCGTAGGGTTCCGTCGAAATCTGTAGGCTTCCCTAGGGGCCCGTGGAGTCCCGTAGATTTCCGTAGGGGCCTGTAGGGTTGTGTAAGTGCCCGCAGGGGTTGGTAGGAGCTTGTAGGGTGCCATATGTTTCCGGAGGGTTGTGTAGGGTTCCGTAGGGGCCTGTGGTGTTCCCTAGGGGCCTGTAGAGTCTCGTACAGTTCCGTAGGGGCCTGTGGTGTTCCCTAGGGTCCTGTAGAGTCTCGTACAGTTCCGTAGGGGCCTGTGGTGTTCCCTAGGGGCCTGTAGAGTCTCGTACAGTTCCGTAGGGGCCTGTAGTGTTCCCTAGGGGCCTGTAGAGTCTCGTACAGTTCCGTAGGGTCCTGTAGGTTTCCATAAGCGCCCGCAGAGGTTTGAAGGGACCCGTACTGTTCCGTAAGGATCCATAGGGCTCCGTAGAGCTTCGTAGGTTCCCTAGAGGCCTGTAGAGTACCGCAGGAGCCAGTAGTGTTCTGTAGGGGCCCGTAAGGTTCCTTCCATAGGGGCTGGCAGTGTTCCGTAGGGTCCTCTAGGGTTGAGTAAGTGCCCGCAGGAGTCTGTAGGAGTCTGTGGGATTCTGTAAGGTTCTGGAGGGTTCTGCCGGGTTCCGTAGGGGCCTGTAGAGTTCCGTAGTGGCTGGTAAAGTTCCTTAGGGCCCTGTACCGTTCCGTAACTGCCTGCAAGGGTCTTTAGGCTTCCGTAGGGGCTGGTAGGGTTCCATAAAGTTCCGCGGGTTCCTGCAGAGTTCTGCAAGTGCCCGCAAGGGCCTGTAGGGGCCCACAGTGTTTCTGTCAGGTTCCGTAGAGTTGCGTAGGTGCCATAGGTTTCCGTAGCGGCTGGTAGTATTCCGTAGGGGTCTGTAGGGTTCCGTAGGCACCTGCAGTGTTCTGTAGGAGCCCATAGGGTTTTCGTGAGGTTCCGTTGTGTTGCTAAGGGTCTTGTAGAGTGCTGTCGGGTCCTGGAGTATTCTGTAGGGTTCCAGAAGGGCTCGTAGGGTTCCGTCGAAATCTGTAGGCTTCCCTAGGGGCCCGTGGAGTCCCGTAGATTTCCGTAGGGGCCTGTAGGGTTGTGTAAGTGCCCGCAGGGGTTGGTAGGAGCTTGTAGGGTGCCATATGTTTCCGGAGGGTTGTGTAGGGTTCCGTAGGGGCCTGTGGTGTTCCCTAGGGGCCTGTAGAGTCTCGTACAGTTCCGTAGGGGCCTGTGGTGTTCCCTAGGGGCCTGTAGAGTCTCGTACAGTTCCGTAGGGTCCTGTAGGCTTCCATAAGCGCCCGCAGAGGTTTGAAGGGACCCGTACTGTTCCGTAAGGATCCATAGGGCTCCGTAGAGCTTCGTCGGTTCCCTAGAGGCCTGTAGAGTACCGCAGGAGCCAGTAGTGTTCTGTAGGGGCCCGTAAGGTTCCTTCCATAGGGGCTGGCAGTGTTCCGTCGGGTCCTCTAGGGTTGAGTAAGTGCCCGCAGGAGTCTGTAGGAGTCTGTGGGATTCTGTAAGGTTCTGGAGGGTTCTGCCGGGTTCCGTAGGGGCCTGTAGAGTTCCGTAGTGGCTGGTAAAGTTCCCTAGGGCCCTGTACCGTTCCGTAACTGCCTGCAAGGGTCTTTAGGCTTCCGTAGGGGCTGGTAGGGTTCCATAAAGTTCCGCGGGTTCCTGCAGAGTTCTGCAAGTGCCCGCAAGGGCCTGTAGGGGCCCACAGTGTTTCTGTCAGGTTCCGTAGAGTTGCGTAGGTGCCATAGGTTTCCGTAGCGGCTGGTAGTATTCCGTAGGGGTCTGTAGGGTTCCGTAGGCACCTGCAGTGTTCTGTAGGAGCCCATAGGGGTTTCGTGAGGTTCCGTTGTGTTGCTAAGGGTCTTGTAGAGTGCTGTCGGGTCCTGGAGTATTCTGTAGGGTTCCAGAGGGGCTCGTAGGGTTCCGTCGAAATCTGTAGGCTTCCCTAGGGGCCCGTGGAGACCCGTAGATTTCCGTAGGGGCCTGTAGGGTTGTGTAAGTGCCCGCAGGGGTTGGTAGGAGCTTGTAGGGTGCCATATGTTTCCAGAGGGTTGTGTAGGGTTCCGTAGGGGCCTGTGGTGTTCCCTAGGGGCCTGTAGAGTCTCGTACAGTTCCGTAGGGGCCTGTGGTGTTCCCTAGGGGCCTGTAGAGTCTCGTACAGTTCCGTAGCATCCTGTAGGTTTCCATAAGCGCCCGCAGAGGTTTGAAGGGACCCGTACTGTTCCGTAAGGATCCATAGGGCTCCCTAGAGCTTCGTAGGTTCCCTAGAGGCCTGTAGAGTACCGCAGGAGCCAGTAGTGTTCTGTAGGGGCCCGTAAGGTTCCTTCCATAGGGGCTGGCAGTGTTCCGTAGGGTCCTCTAGGGTTGAGTAAGTGCCCGCAGGAGCCTGTAGGAGTCTGTGGGATTCTGTAAGGTTCTGGAGGGTTCTGCCAGGTTCCGTAGGGGCCTGTAGAGTTCCGTAGTGGCTGGTAAAGTTCCTTAGGGCCCTGTACCGTTCCGTAACTGCCTGCAAGGGTCTTTAGGCTTCTGTAGGGGCTGGTAGGGTTCCATAAAGTTCCGTGGGTTCCTGCAGAGTTCTGCAAGTGCCCGCAAGGGCCTGTAGGGGCCCACAGTGTTTCTGTCAGGTTCCGTAGAGTTGCGTAGGTGCCATAGGTTTCCGTAGCGGCTGGTAGTATTCCGTAGGGGTCTGTAGGGTTCCGTAGGCAGCGGCAGTGTTCTGTAGGAGCCCATAGGGTTTTCGTGAGGTTCCGTTGTGTTGCTAAGGGTCTTGTAGAGTGCTGTCGGGTCCTGGAGTATTCTGTAGGGTTCCAGAGGGGCTCGTAGGGTTCCGTCGAAATCTGTAGGCTTCCCTAGGGGCCCGTGGAGTCCCGTAGATTTCCGTAGGGGCCTGTAGGGTTGTGTAAGTGCCCGCAGGGGTTGGTAGGAGCTTGTAGGGTGCCATATGTTTCCGGAGGGTTGTGTAGGGTTCCGTAGGGGCCTGTGGTGTTCCCTAGGGTCCTGTAGAGTCTCGTACAGTTCCGTAGGGGCCTGTGGTGTTCCCTAGGGGCCTGTAGAGTCTCGTACAGTTCCGTAGGGGCCTGTAGTGTTCCCTAGGGGCCTGTAGAGTCTCGTACAGTTCCGTAGGGTCCTGTAGGTTTCCATAAGCGCCCGCAGAGGTTTGAAGGGACCCGTACTGTTCCGTAAGGATCCATAGGGCTCCGTAGAGCTTCGTAGGTTCCCTAGAGGCCTGTAGAGTACCGCAGGAGCCAGTAGTGTTCTGTAGGGGCCCGTAAGGTTCCTTCCATAGGGGCTGGCAGTGTTCCGTAGGGTCCTCTAGGGTTGAGTAAGTGCCCGCAGGAGTCTGTAGGAGTCTGTGGGATTCTGTAAGGTTCTGGAGGGTTCTGCCGGGTTCCGTAGGGGCCTGTAGAGTTCCGTAGTGGCTGGTAAAGTTCCGTAGGGCCCTGTACCGTTCCGTAACTGCCTGCAAGGGTCTTTAGGCTTCCGTAGGGGCTGGTAGGGTTCCATAAAGTTCCGTGGGTTCCTGCAGAGTTCTGCAAGTGCCCGCAAGGGCCTGTAGGGGCCCACAGTGTTTCTGTCAGGTTCCGTAGAGTTGCGTAGGTGCCATAGGTTTCCGTAGCGGCTGGTAGTATTCCGTAGGGGTCTGTAGGGTTCCGTAGGCAGCGGCAGTGTTCTGTAGGAGCCCATAGGGTTTTCGTGAGGTTCCGTTGTGTTGCTAAGGGTCTTGTAGAGTGCTGTCGGGTCCTGGAGTATTCTGTAGGGTTCCAGAGGGGCTCGTAGGGTTCCGTCGAAATCTGTAGGCTTCCCTAGGGGCCCGTGGAGACCCGTAGATTTCCGTAGGGGCCTGTAGGGTTGTGTAAGTGCCCGCAGGGGTTGGTAGGAGCTTGTAGGGTGCCATATGTTTCCAGAGGGTTGTGTAGGGTTCCGTAGGGGCCTGTGGTGTTCCCTAGGGGCCTGTAGAGTCTCGTACAGTTCCGTAGGGGCCTGTGGTGTTCCCTAGGGGCCTGTAGAGTCTCGTACAGTTCCGTAGGGTCCTGTAGGTTTCCATAAGCGCCCGCAGAGGTTTGAAGGGACCCGTACTGTTCCGTAAGGATCCATTGGGCTCCCTAGAGCTTCGTAGGTTCCCTAGAGGCCTGTAGAGTACCGCAGGAGCCAGTAGTGTTCTGTAGGGGCCCATAAGGTTCCTTCCATAGGGGCTGGCAGTGTTCCGTAGGGTCCTCTAGGGTTGAGTAAGTGCCCGCAGGAGTCTGTAGGAGTCTGTGGGATTCTGTAAGGTTCTGGAGGGTTCTGCCGGGTTCCGTAGGGGCCTGTAGAGTTCCGTAGTGGCTGGTAAAGTTCCTTAGGGCCCTGTACCGTTCCGTAACTGCCTGCAAGGGTCTTTAGGCTTCCGTAGGGGCTGGTAGGGTTCCATAAAGTTCCGCGGGTTCCTGCAGAGTTCTGCAAGTGCCCGCAAGGGCCTGTAGGGGCCCACAGTGTTTCTGTCAGGTTCCGTAGAGTTGCGTAGGTGCCATAGGTTTCCGTAGCGGCTGGTAGTATTCCGTAGGGGTCTGTAGGGTTCCGTAGGCAGCGGCAGTGTTCTGTAGGAGCCCATAGGGTTTTCGTGAGGTTCCGTTGTGTTGCTAAGGGTCTTGTAGAGTGCTGTCGGGTCCTGGAGTATTCTGTAGGGTTCCAGAGGGGCTCGTAGGGTTCCGTCGAAATCTGTAGGCTTCCCTAGGGGCCCGTGGAGTCCCGTAGATTTCCGTAGGGGCCTGTAGGGTTGTGTAAGTGCCCGCAGGGGTTGGTAGGAGCTTGTAGGGTGCCATATGTTTCCGGAGGGTTGTGTAGGGTTCCGTAGGGGCCTGTGGTGTTCCCTAGGGGCCTGTAGAGTCTCGTACAGTTCCGTAGGGGCCTGTGGTGTTCCCTAGGGGCCTGTAGAGTCTCGTACAGTTCCGTAGGGTCCTGTAGGCTTCCATAAGCGCCCGCAGAGGTTTGAAGGGACCCGTACTGTTCCGTAAGGATCCATAGGGCTCCGTAGAGCTTCGTCGGTTCCCTAGAGGCCTGTAGAGTACCGCAGGAGCCAGTAGTGTTCTGTAGGGGCCCGTAAGGTTCCTTCCATAGGGGCTGGCAGTGTTCCGTCGGGTCCTCTAGGGTTGAGTAAGTGCCCGCAGGAGTCTGTAGGAGTCTGTGGGATTCTGTAAGGTTCCGGAGGGTTCTGCCGGGTTCCGTAGGGGCCTGTAGAGTTCCGTAGTGGCTGGTAAAGTTCCCTAGGGCCCTGTACCGTTCCGTAACTGCCTGCAAGGGTCTTTAGGCTTCCGTAGGGGCTGGTAGGGTTCCATAAAGTTCCGCGGGTTCCTGCAGAGTTCTGCAAGTGCCCGCAAGGGCCTGTAGGGGCCCACAGTGTTTCTGTCAGGTTCCGTAGAGTTGCGTAGGTGCCATAGGTTTCCGTAGCGGCTGGTAGTATTCCGTAGGGGTCTGTAGGGTTCCGTAGGCAGCGGCAGTGTTCTGTAGGAGCCCATAGGGTTTTCGTGAGGTTCCGTTGTGTTGCTAAGGGTCTTGTAGAGTGCTGTCGGGTCCTGGAGTATTCTGTAGGGTTCCAGAGGGGCTCGTAGGGTTCCGTCGAAATCTGTAGGCTTCCCTAGGGGCCCGTGGAGACCCGTAGATTTCCGTAGGGGCCTGTAGGGTTGTGTAAGTGCCCGCAGGGGTTGGTAGGAGCTTGTAGGGTGCCATATGTTTCCAGAGGGTTGTGTAGGGTTCCGTAGGGGCCTGTGGTGTTCCCTAGGGGCCTGTAGAGTCTCGTACAGTTCCGTAGGGGCCTGTGGTGTTCCCTAGGGGCCTGTAGAGTCTCGTACAGTTCCGTAGGGTCCTGTAGGTTTCCATAAGCGCCCGCAGAGGTTTGAAGGGACCCGTACTGTTCCGTAAGGATCCATTGGGCTCCCTAGAGCTTCGTAGGTTCCCTAGAGGCCTGTAGAGTACTGCAGGAGCCAGTAGTGTTCTGTAGGGGCCCGTAAGGTTCCTTCCATAGGGGCTGGCAGTGTTCCGTAGGGTCCTCTAGGGTTGAGTAAGTGCCCGCAGGAGTCTGTAGGAGTCTGTGGGATTCTGTAAGGTTCTGGAGGGTTCTGCCGGGTTCCGTAGGGGCCTGTAGAGTTCCGTATTGGCTGGTAAAGTTCCTTAGGGCCCTGTACCGTTCCGTAACTGCCTGCAAGGGTCTTTAGGCTTCCGTAGGGGCTGGTAGGGTTCCATAAAGTTCCGCGGGTTCCTGCAGAGTTCTGCAAGTGCCCGCAAGGGCCTGTAGGGGCCCACAGTGTTTCTGTCAGGTTCCGTAGAGTTGCGTAGGTGCCATAGGTTTCCGTAGCGGCTGGTAGTATTCCGTAGGGGTCTGTAGGGTTCCGTAGGCACCTGCAGTGTTCTGTAGGAGCCCATAGGGTTTTCGTGAGGTTCCGTTGTGTTGCTAAGGGTCTTGTAGAGTGCTGTCGGGTCCTGGAGTATTCTGTAGGGTTCCAGAGGGGCTCGTAGGGTTCCGTCGAAATCTGTAGGCTTCCCTAGGGGCCCGTGGAGTCCCGTAGATTTCCGTAGGGGCCTGTAGGGTTGTGTAAGTGCCCGCAGGGGTTGGTAGGAGCTTGTAGGGTGCCATATGTTTCCGGAGGGTTGTGTAGGGTTCCGTAGGGGCCTGTGGTGTTCCCTAGGGGCCTGTAGAGTCTCGTACAGTTCCGTAGGGGCCTGTGGTGTTCCCTAGGGGCCTGTAGAGTCTCGTACAGTTCCGTAGGGTCCTGTAGGCTTCCATAAGCGCCCGCAGAGGTTTGAAGGGACCCGTACTGTTCCGTAAGGATCCATAGGGCTCCGTAGAGCTTCGTCGGTTCCCTAGAGGCCTGTAGAGTACCGCAGGAGCCAGTAGTGTTCTGTAGGGGCCCGTAAGGTTCCTTCCATAGGGGCTGGCAGTGTTCCGTCGGGTCCTCTAGGGTTGAGTAAGTGCCCGCAGGAGTCTGTAGGAGTCTGTGGGATTCTGTAAGGTTCCGGAGGGTTCTGCCGGGTTCCGTAGGGGCCTGTAGAGTTCCGTAGTGGCTGGTAAAGTGTCGGAGTGGGAGACGGACCCGGAGTAACGATGAGTCTCAATATGAGTATGGTCGTTCTCACTTTATTCAAGTTCACACAGAGTATATAAAGACAGACAAGCAGAGCACGCGCTAGCAACAATTATACGATTGGCTTACAGTCTCTGTTCACGCGCCTAGAGCGCTCACACCATTAGTGCAGACCTCTTGTCCACGCGCAGCAGATGTTTCTCTATCTCCCAGAGGCAGTACCGCTTATCACTTACTTATCATGTAGCTACTTCTTCATACTTCTGTTTCTCAAGGACAGTTCACAGCCTCCTCCAGGCTCTCATCCCTATCAAAGACTGGGTTGCTCATTGTAATCAAGTCATGCCCTTTTTCACTCAGCCATTCCTCCACAATTCCCCCTTTTTGTTTTTGAGCAATCCAGGCTTGGTTTACTACTTTTAACATAGCTCTCTTAATACAACTAAGCACTAAACATAAGCATAGACCTATAATCACAAGAGTTATTATAATGCGCAAGCCTTCAATAAGCAAGCCTACTAACCATTGTGGCATATTCCCAAACAAGTTAGTCAGCCACCCATCTAAAAATCCATGGTTTTGATGAATTTTGTTTGCATGCTCTTTTAACCACTGCAACTGTTTATGAATTGATTCGCTGTGATCGGACAAATTCATATAGCACATGCCTTCAAAATCCTCGCAACCATGACCTTGAGCTAATAGCAAAAAGTCAATTGCGGCTCTATTCTGCAAAATTGCGTGGCGTAAGCTATTTTGATCTCCTAACAGAGTTTCTATTACCTCAGTGGTGACTTTAGCTTGTTTTTCAGCCCAACAAGCTAACCGTCCTATCTCCTTCAAAGCTCTGCCTGCTGCTGCCCCAGGTACAAACATGGATAAAAACACTCTCTCAGTGGGATTGAGTAAGGTAACTTCATCATTGCAATTTGGTGGGAGACCCGTGACCGCCCGTTTCGTACGTGCGGCATTTTCTCCCTTGGTCACATTTTTCCACCAGTTTTGATTTGGGGCTAACAACGTTAATTTGCCAAGATAACATGGACCACCTATCGCATTTTTCGGTATTCCCTGCCATGCCCTGTCACCACATATCAAAAACACGTTTGGCGGCAAGGCTTTTGGGGTGCCATTGTTCCAAATTTGCTGTTCCCCTTTTGTTCCAACCCCAAGGGCTCCCAATCCTTGTTTTGATGTGTCATTTGTGCCACAAAATGCACCTTTATGTCTATAGTCATAGTAGTTTGCTTTCGGAGTGACGTTTGTCCACCCCGTCCAATTAAATGATCGATAATAATTTACGCCAGTAAAGGCAGGTCCTCCAAAAAATATGCAGGTTTGAGTCCAGTTCTGGGAGGCATTTCCAATTCTCATTGATCCTAACAGTTCTAATTCTTGAGGGTCCCAAGGCAGCGTAACATTCAGGCTATTAAGGAGCGTGGCACTACAATTACTAACACTCTGAGAATTAATACAGTTCTGCTTACTATACTTGCTAAAGTCTTCTACCTTAAAACCAGGCACTCCTATCAAACATGTCCGAAAAGGCTCTGTAGCAGAGGCAAGCGATAGACAAAAGGCTTGTTGTCCTGTCTTATTCGCCCAGGTAACCCACATGTTTTCCCTAGGTTCAATCTTGTGGAGGGTCATTACCGCCGGAATCAATATCCCCAGGGCCAGGATCTTGAACATCTTGGTTGTCAGGCGGATCATGTCGAGTCAGAGCAGGTTTTACAGCTCGACTAGGCACCCACACTGGACCGCAATCTGTGGAGACACACATATAACCTCGACCATTAAATATAACAGGAACAGGCCCCAACCAAATTCCAGAGACTGGATCTCTATACATCACTTTGAATTGCGGGAGTATTGTTGTACTATTGAACTTAAGGTTTTGATGGTGAATCATCACTGGCGGTTCCTCTCGATCACCCATGAGACAGAGAAAGTTCAACGTAAAGAGCACACGATGTAGCCTTTGCTGAGCATCTGTCTCTACTCCCTTTTGTTTACCTAGATAGTCCTTCAATACTTGATGAGTGCGTTCCACTAATCCTTGTCCCGTAGGCGAATGTGGGATCCCTGTTGTGTGATCAACTCCCCATCTTAACAAGAACTTTCTAACCTTTTGACTAACATAAGCAGGCCCATTATCAGTTTTAATGCATTCAGGCACTCCTAATACAGCAAAGCAAGCAAGCAAGTGTTTACATACATGATGTGCCTTTTCTCCGGGCAATGCGGTTGCCCAGATCATTTTTGAAAATGTATCAATGGTCACATGTACATACTTCAAGCGACCAAACTCTGGGATATGTGTGACATCCATCTGCCACAACTCTAACGCTTTTAATCCTTTTGGGTTCACTCCTAACCCTATTCCTGGGCCATGGCTCCCACATTTCGGGCAGGCTTGGATAATGCCTCGAGCCTCATTTTCTGTTAAATTAAATTGTCTTTTTAGCCCTTTTGCATTTTGGTGAAAATTCTCATGACTCTGCCTAGCTTGTTGAAATTTATCCATAGGAGGCACATGACACACTGGACTAACCAGGCTGTCAGCAAGTTGATTGCCCTGGCCTAATCCAAGGTCTAGCTGATGACTACGAATATGGATAACACAACAGGCAGCTGTTCTTTGGTCAAGTATAGATCGCAACCGAATAAATAAACTCCCCAGCCTAGGATTAGCTGTCTCTCTAAGTAGAGCGTCTTCCAGGCGTGGCACTATTCCAGCCACATATAATGAGTCTGTTACTACATTCAAGGGAGTGCTTAGCCAATTGTTCAAGGCCCATACTACTGCGGTTAGTTCCAATGTTTGAAGGGAATCTCGAGGTTGTCCCTCTATGATATGCTGACACCATTGACCTTTTTCCTGCCAAACACAGGCTGCACGCCGCAAGCGTTTGCCTGCATCTGTATACACAGTGATACCATCTGACAATGGGTCTTTCTGTACCTTGGGTCTTTCTAGCCACTGATTTCTTTTTAGAACTTGCCATAATTTCCCTTGTGGCTGTTGTGAATGCACTCTCCCACTGTAGCCTAACAAGGCTTCTTGCATGGCAGCGTCATTACGCAGCCACCATTCTAAATCTACAGCGTTAACAGGTATGCTAATATCCTCTGGTTCTTTACCACTGATTTCTATGATTCGTGATCTTCCTTTTCGTATCAATTCACCTACTGCTTCAGTTCGCGTTTGAATGCTCGTTTTTGGTTGTACACTTAAGAATACCCATTCTAAGACATTGAACACATTCTCTTTTGTTACCTTCCCTTCGCATTTGTCAGTGGCATCACCAAAGAAGGAGAAGAGAGTAGCAAGTTCCCCCTTTTTGTTTTGCCATTGACAAATGACTGCATATGGTGAATCTTTCCCATT
The DNA here is from genome assembly GCF_964106895.1 of Numenius arquata. NCBI lineage: Eukaryota > Metazoa > Chordata > Aves > Charadriiformes > Scolopacidae > Numenius > Numenius arquata. The sequence continues at coordinate 13,687 of NW_027414795.1, forward strand.
ACATATTATCAGAGACACTGGCAACATTAAAATGCGTCGAGATGACCACGTCGATTGCAGTTTTTGTGCAATTTGTTGTAGTGCTGCTTGCTGCATCGCCGTCAGAGTAACACCGTCGGCTGGATGATTGCTTCTCAATAATTCTGTTAAGGGTGCAATGTCAGTATTGGAGATACCAACACAGTTCCGCACCCATTGAATGTCTCCAAGCAGGGTTTGGACATCAGTCAGTGTGCGCAATTGAGTTGCAAGCTCGGTTTTTTGTGGTCGAATCTTGGAGTCTGTGATGGACCGTGGTGCTTTGTTTTTGAGCTTCAGCCCTTTCTACTCTCAATAACATTTCTTCAACGCCTGCTCCTTTTGGTAGACTGGCTAGAATTTGCTTGGTGGTCTTATTGGCATTGTCAAAAGCCAATACTTTGAACATCTGTTGTTTACCGCTGTCATCTAAATCAGGGTGATTCATGATTGCTTCCCACAGTCGGTCAACAAAGTTACTATATTTTTCTGTAGTTCCTTGCATCATGGTACCAAATGACGGAATAGTAGATCCTGGGAGGCCAAGAAATGCCTCTAGGGCAAGTTGCGCCGATCGCTGTAATAGGTTTGCTGGAAACGTCAATTGTACTTCCAAGTCACTAAATTTTCCGTGCCCTGTGAACATCTCTGCCGTGACTCCACGGAGGGGGTCTCCCTCCCCTTGTCTTTGAGATGCTTCATTCATAGCTCGTTGTTGCCAGGAGGATTCACACAATAAATATTGTGTTGGAGTAAGCAACAGTCTCATTAGGTTACGACAATCATATGGACACATCAGATCAGCAGAAAAAATCCAGCTGACAATTTGTCGGGTAGCCTCAGATTTTACTCCATAAGTTGAGATGGTGGTGCGAGCTTGTTGTAAAATTTTCCAATCATGTGGTTCCCATTTGCCAGTATTGTTTACATGTACAACGGGACACGCGAGAGGTGGAGTTCCGCCCAGACTAGCAGCTGTTCCCCACTGTCCTTCTAGTATAGCGTCTCTAATAATGCCATTCCAGCGTGCAGTTCTCGGAGGTGTTGAGGGATTCACTAGCCATGGAGGCATGTTATCATCCTTCCTCGCCACACGTAAATCTAACTCGTCGAGCCGCCTTAAAACTGTCTGTAGCAGTTTGTCTGTGGACAGTTTACGACTCTTGTCCGGGGGTGGAGTCGGCGGACCAGACGAGTCACTGGAGGGGGGTAGCGGTGGATACAAGGCAGGCGGAGTTGCTGGAGGCGGTGCTGTGGGCGGAGGGCGACACGCTGCTCCTCCCAAATCGATGAGATCAATAGACGTTTCAGGCCCCTCCCCTATCGGAGTTTTCTGAGGAGACGCTTCCGCATTTGCATTACTTTTCTGTTCTGGTTTCGCATCGGTCACTTCCGCTTTTCCCGAGTTTTGCAAGGGGTTCAGCGGCAAGTCTTTACTTTTCTCAGGACGGTCAGAGTCCTCATTAGCTCGAATTTCAGCAACAGTTTTACACACAGTCCCGGTCATTCCCTTTACCGCGGGCAGCCCGAAGAACCGCGCAATAGGTCCAGGCTTACTTTCAGGTTTTAAGGCGGCCGCTCCTGGACCTAACATTTGAGCAGCTGCACAGGCTACTTCCCGCTCCGCTTTCATCGCTTTTAAAGTCTCTAGCACAGTATGCCACAACCCACGGACGGCTTTTATCTCTTTCTCCTCTTTTTCATCCCCCTCGATTGTTTTTTGCCACATTGTCCCTCCAAAATCTCGCCATTCCAAAACAGAAAACAGCATAGGTGTGTCAGAAAAATGACCCCATCGCTGTCCTAATTTAATTAACTTTATCAACAGTTTCGCTGGTACTTCACTCCCTCTCTTAGAGAGGATTCCAGCGAGTAGCGTGGAACTTATCAACAGTTTCGCTGGTATTTCACTCCCTCTCTTAGAGAGGATTCCAGCGAGTAGCGTGGCCGCAGCTTCTACTTGCATCACTGCGCCTGGGAGGCGAGAGGCCACCTCGCACCGTTGTCTGCTCCCGACTTTGCGCCAGAGCAGCACTTCTCCCAGCCGTGGTTTCCCACTCCCCTCCTCTAGCTGCTTACCGCAGACTCGGAGAACTCAGTCCCGCTGAGCTATGGATCTCTGTGCATCCTCTGCTACCAGATGTCGGAGTGGGAGACGGACCCGGAGTAACGATGAGTCTCAATATGAGTATGGTCGTTCTCACTTTATTCAAGTTCACACAGAGTATATAAAGACAGACAAGCAGAGCACGCGCTAGCAACAATTATACGATTGGCTTACAGTCTCTGTTCACGCGCCTAGAGCGCTCACACCATTAGTGCAGACCTCTTGTCCACGCGCAGCAGATGTTTCTCTATCTCCCAGAGGCAGTACCGCTTATCACTTACTTATCATGTAGCTACTTCTTCATACTTCTGTTTCTCAAGGACAGTTCACAGCCTCCTCCAGGCTCTCATCCCTATCAAAGACTGGGTTGCTCATTGTAATCAAGTCATGCCCTTTTTCACTCAGCCATTCCTCCACAGTAAAGTTCCCTAGGGCCCTGTACCGTTCCGTAACTGCCTGCAAGGGTCTTTAGGCTTCCGTAGGGGCTGGTAGGGTTCCATAAAGTTCCGCGGGTTCCTGCAGAGTTCTGCAAGTGCCCGCAAGGGCCTGTAGGGGCCCACAGTGTTTCTGTCAGGTTCCGTAGAGTTGCGTAGGTGCCATAGGTTTCCGTAGCGGCTGGTAGTATTCCGTAGGGGTCTGTAGGGTTCCGTAGGCACCTGCAGTGTTCTGTAGGAGCCCATAGGGGTTTCGTGAGGTTCCGTTGTGTTGCTAAGGGTCTTGTAGAGTGCTGTCGGGTCCTGGAGTATTCTGTAGGGTTCCAGAGGGGCTCGTAGGGTTCCGTCGAAATCTGTAGGCTTCCCTAGGGGCCCGTGGAGACCCGTAGATTTCCGTAGGGGCCTGTAGGGTTGTGTAAGTGCCCGCAGGGGTTGGTAGGAGCTTGTAGGGTGCCATATGTTTCCAGAGGGTTGTGTAGGGTTCCGTAGGGGCCTGTGGTGTTCCCTAGGGGCCTGTAGAGTCTCGTACAGTTCCGTAGGGGCCTGTGGTGTTCCCTAGGGGCCTGTAGAGTCTCGTACAGTTCCGTAGCATCCTGTAGGTTTCCATAAGCGCCCGCAGAGGTTTGAAGGGACCCGTACTGTTCCGTAAGGATCCATAGGGCTCCCTAGAGCTTCGTAGGTTCCCTAGAGGCCTGTAGAGTACCGCAGGAGCCAGTAGTGTTCTGTAGGGGCCCGTAAGGTTCCTTCCATAGGGGCTGGCAGTGTTCCGTAGGGTCCTCTAGGGTTGAGTAAGTGCCCGCAGGAGCCTGTAGGAGTCTGTGGGATTCTGTAAGGTTCTGGAGGGTTCTGCCAGGTTCCGTAGGGGCCTGTAGAGTTCCGTAGTGGCTGGTAAAGTTCCTTAGGGCCCTGTACCGTTCCGTAACTGCCTGCAAGGGTCTTTAGGCTTCTGTAGGGGCTGGTAGGGTTCCATAAAGTTCCGTGGGTTCCTGCAGAGTTCTGCAAGTGCCCACAAGGGCCTGTAGGGGCCCACAGTGTTTCTGTCAGGTTCCGTAGAGTTGCGTAGGTGCCATAGGTTTCCGTAGCGGCTGGTAGTATTCCGTAGGGGTCTGTAGGGTTCCGTAGGCACCTGCAGTGTTCTGTAGGAGCCCATAGGGTTTTCGTGAGGTTCCGTTGTGTTGCTAAGGGTCTTGTAGAGTGCTGTCGGGTCCTGGAGTATTCTGTAGGGTTCCAGAGGGGCTCGTAGGGTTCCGTCGAAATCTGTAGGCTTCCCTAGGGGCCCGTGGAGTCCCGTAGATTTCCGTAGGGGCCTGTAGGGTTGTGTAAGTGCCCGCAGGGGTTGGTAGGAGCTTGTAGGGTGCCATATGTTTCCGGAGGGTTGTGTAGGGTTCCGTAGGGGCCTGTGGTGTTCCCTAGGGTCCTGTAGAGTCTCGTACAGTTCCGTAGGGGCCTGTGGTGTTCCCTAGGGGCCTGTAGAGTCTCGTACAGTTCCGTAGGGGCCTGTAGTGTTCCCTAGGGGCCTGTAGAGTCTCGTACAGTTCCGTAGGGTCCTGTAGGTTTCCATAAGCGCCCGCAGAGGTTTGAAGGGACCCGTACTGTTCCGTAAGGATCCATAGGGCTCCGTAGAGCTTCGTAGGTTCCCTAGAGGCCTGTAGAGTACCGCAGGAGCCAGTAGTGTTCTGTAGGGGCCCGTAAGGTTCCTTCCATAGGGGCTGGCAGTGTTCCGTAGGGTCCTCTAGGGTTGAGTAAGTGCCCGCAGGAGTCTGTAGGAGTCTGTGGGATTCTGTAAGGTTCTGGAGGGTTCTGCCGGGTTCCGTAGGGGCCTGTAGAGTTCCGTAGTGGCTGGTAAAGTTCCGTAGGGCCCTGTACCGTTCCGTAACTGCCTGCAAGGGTCTTTAGGCTTCCGTAGGGGCTGGTAGGGTTCCATAAAGTTCCGCGGGTTCCTGCAGAGTTCTGCAAGTGCCCGCAAGGGCCTGTAGGGGCCCACAGTGTTTCTGTCAGGTTCCGTAGAGTTGCGTAGGTGCCATAGGTTTCCGTAGCGGCTGGTAGTATTCCGTAGGGGTCTGTAGGGTTCCGTAGGCAGCGGCAGTGTTCTGTAGGAGCCCATAGGGTTTTCGTGAGGTTCCGTTGTGTTGCTAAGGGTCTTGTAGAGTGCTGTCGGGTCCTGGAGTATTCTGTAGGGTTCCAGAGGGGCTCGTAGGGTTCCGTCGAAATCTGTAGGCTTCCCTAGGGGCCCGTGGAGACCCGTAGATTTCCGTAGGGGCCTGTAGGGTTGTGTAAGTGCCCGCAGGGGTTGGTAGGAGCTTGTAGGGTGCCATATGTTTCCAGAGGGTTGTGTAGGGTTCCGTAGGGGCCTGTGGTGTTCCCTAGGGGCCTGTAGAGTCTCGTACAGTTCCGTAGGGGCCTGTGGTGTTCCCTAGGGGCCTGTAGAGTCTCGTACAGTTCCGTAGGGTCCTGTAGGTTTCCATAAGCGCCCGCAGAGGTTTGAAGGGACCCGTACTGTTCCGTAAGGATCCATTGGGCTCCCTAGAGCTTCGTAGGTTCCCTAGAGGCCTGTAGAGTACTGCAGGAGCCAGTAGTGTTCTGTAGGGGCCCGTAAGGTTCCTTCCATAGGGGCTGGCAGTGTTCCGTAGGGTCCTCTAGGGTTGAGTAAGTGCCCGCAGGAGTCTGTAGGAGTCTGTGGGATTCTGTAAGGTTCCGGAGGGTTCTGCCGGGTTCCGTAGGGGCCTGTAGAGTTCCGTAGTGGCTGGTAAAGTTCCCTAGGGCCCTGTACCGTTCCGTAACTGCCTGCAAGGGTCTTTAGGCTTCCGTAGGGGCTGGTAGGGTTCCATAAAGTTCCGTGGGTTCCTGCAGAGTTCTGCAAGTGCCCACAAGGGCCTGTAGGGGCCCACAGTGTTTCTGTCAGGTTCCGTAGAGTTGCGTAGGTGCCATAGGTTTCCGTAGCGGCTGGTAGTATTCCGTAGGGGTCTGTAGGGTTCCGTAGGCAGCGGCAGTGTTCTGTAGGAGCCCATAGGGTTTTCGTGAGGTTCCGTTGTGTTGCTAAGGGTCTTGTAGAGTGCTGTCGGGTCCTGGAGTATTCTGTAGGGTTCCAGAGGGGCTCGTAGGGTTCCGTCGAAATCTGTAGGCTTCCCTAGGGGCCCGTGGAGACCCGTAGATTTCCGTAGGGGCCTGTAGGGTTGTGTAAGTGCCCGCAGGGGTTGGTAGGAGCTTGTAGGGTGCCATATGTTTCCAGAGGGTTGTGTAGGGTTCCGTAGGGGCCTGTGGTGTTCCCTAGGGGCCTGTAGAGTCTCGTACAGTTCCGTAGGGGCCTGTAGTGTTCCCTAGGGGCCTGTAGAGTCTCGTACAGTTCTGTAGCGTCCTGTAGGTTTCCATAAGCGCCCGCAGAGGTCTGAAGGGACCCGTACTGTTCCGTAAGGATCCATAGGGCTCCGTAGAGCTTCGTAGGTTCCCTAGAGGCCTGTAGAGTACCGCAGGAGCCAGTAGTGTTCTGTAGGGGCCCGTAAGGTTCCTTCCATAGGGGCTGGCAGTGTTCCGTAGGGTCCTCTAGGGTTGAGTAAGTGCCCGCAGGAGTCTGTAGGAGTCTGTGGGATTCTGTAAGGTTCTGGAGGGTTCTGCCGGGTTCCGTAGGGGCCTGTAGAGTTCCGTAGCGGCTGGTAAAGTTCCCTAGGGCCCTGTACCGTTCCGTAACTGCCTGCAAGGGTCTTTAGGCTTCCGGAGGGGCTGGTAGGGTTCCATAAAGTTCTGTGGGTTCCTGCAGAGTTCTGCAAGTGCCCGCAAGGGCCTGTAGGGGCCCACAGTGTTTCTGTCAGGTTCCGTAGAGTTGCGTAGGGGCCATAGGTTTCCGTAGCGGCTGGTAGTATTCCGTAGGGGTCTGTAGGGTTCCGTAGACACCTGCAGTGTTCTGTAGGAGCCCATAGGGTTTTCGTGAGGTTCCGTTGTGTTGCTAAGGGTCTTGTAGAGTGCTGTCGGGTCCTGGAGTATTCTGTAGGGTTCCAGAGGGGCTCGTAGGGTTCCGTCGAAATCTGTAGGCTTCCCTAGGGGCCCGTGGAGACCCGTAGATTTCCGTAGGGGCCTGTAGGGTTGTGTAAGTGCCCGCAGGGGTTGGTAGGAGCTTGTAGGGTGCCATATGTTTCCGGAGGGTTGTGTAGGGTTCCGTAGGGGCCTGTGGTGTTCCCTAGGGGCCAATAGAGTCTTGTACAGTTCCGTAGGGGCCTGTGGTGTTCCCTAGGGGCCTGTAGAGTCTCGTACAGTTCTGTAGCGTCCTGTAGGTTTCCATAAGCGCCCGCAGAGGTTTGAAGGGACCCGTACTGTTCCGTAAGGATCCATAGGGCTCCCTAGAGCTTCCTAGGTTCCCTAGAGGCCTGTAGAGTACCGCAGGAGCCAGTAGTGTTCTGTAGGGGCCCGTAAGGTTCCTTCCATAGGGGCTGGCAGTGTTCCGTAGGGTCCTCTAGGGTTGAGTAAGTGCCCGCAGGAGTCTGTAGGAGTCTGTGGGATTCTGTAAGGTTCTGGAGGGTTCTGCCGGGTTCTGTAGGGGCCTGTAGAGTTCCGTAGTGGCTGGTAAAGTTCCCTAGGGCCCTGTACCGTTCCGTAACTGCCTGCAAGGGTCTTTAGGCTTCCGTAGGGGCTGGTAGGGTTCCATAAAGTTCCGTGGGTTCCTGCAGAGTTCTGCAAGTGCCCGCAAGGGCCTGTAGGGGCCCACAGTGTTTCTGTCAGGTTCCGTAGAGTTCCGTAGGTGCCATAGGTTTCCGTAGCGGCTGGTAGTATTCCGTAGGGGTCTGTAGGGTTCCGTAGGCACCTGCAGTGTTCTATAGGAGCCCATAGGGTTTTAGTGAGGCTCCGTTGTGTTGCTAAGGGTGTTGTAGAGTGCTGTCGGGTCCTGGAGTATTCTGTAGGGTTCCAGAGGGGCTCGTAGGGTTCCGTCGAAATCTGTAGGCTTCCCTAGGGGCCCGTGGAGTCCCGTAGATTTCCGTAGGGGCCTGTAGGGTTGTGTAAGTGCCCGCAGGGGTTGGTAGGAGCTTGTAGGGTGCCATATGTTTCCGGAGGGTTGTGTAGGGTTCCGTAGGGGCCTGTGGTGTTCCCTAGGGGCCTGTAGAGTCTCGTACAGTTCCGTAGGGGCCTGTGGTGTTCCCTAGGGGCCTGTAGAGTCTCGTACAGTTCCGTAGCATCCTGTAGGTTTCCATAAGCGCCCGCAGAGGTTTGAAGGGACCCGTACTGTTCCGTAAGGATCCATAGGGCTCCCTAGAGCTTCGTAGGTTCCCTAGAGGCCTGTAGAGTACCGCAGGAGCCAGTAGTGTTCTGTAGGGGCCCGTAAGGTTCCTTCCATAGGGGCTGGCAGTGTTCCGTAGGGTCCTCTAGGGTTGAGTAAGTGCCCGCAGGAGTCTGTAGGAGTCTGTGGGATTCTGTAAGGTTCTGGAGGGTTCTGCCGGGTTCCGTAGGGGCCTGTAGAGTTCCGTAGTGGCTGGTAAAGTTCCCTAGGGCCCTGTACCGTTCCGTAACTGCCTGCAAGGCTCTTTAGGCTTCCGTAGGGGCTGGTAGGGTTCCATAAAGTTCCGTGGGTTCCTGCAGAGTTCTGCAAGTGCCCGCAAGGGCCTGTAGGGGCCCACAGTGTTTCTGTCAGGTTCCGTAGAGTTGCGTAGGTGCCATAGGTTTCCGTAGCGGCTGGTAGTATTCCGTAGGGGTCTGTAGGGTTCCGTAGGCACCTGCAGTGTTCTGTAGGAGCCCATAGGGTTTTCGTGAGGTTCCGTTGTGTTGCTAAGGGTCTTGTAGAGTGCTGTCGGGTCCTGGAGTATTCTGTAGGGTTCCAGAGGGGCTCGTAGGGTTCCGTCGAAATCTGTAGGCTTCCCTAGGGGCCCGTGGAGTCCCGTAGATTTCCGTAGGGGCCTGTAGGGTTGTGTAAGTGCCCGCAGGGGTTGGTAGGAGCTTGTAGGGTGCCATATGTTTCCGGAGGGTTGTGTAGGGTTCCGTAGGGGCCTGTGGTGTTCCCTAGGGGCCTGTAGAGTCTCGTACAGTTCCGTAGGGTCCTGTAGGTTTCCATAAGCGCCCGCAGAGGTTTGAAGGGACCCGTACTGTTCCGTAAGGATCCATAGGGCTCCGTAGAGCTTCGTAGGTTCCCTAGAGGCCTGTAGAGTACCGCAGGAGCCAGTAGTGTTCTGTAGGGGCCCGTAAGGTTCCTTCCATAGGGGCTGGCAGTGTTCCGTAGGGTCCTCTAGGGTTGAGTAAGTGCCCGCAGGAGTCTGTAGGAGTCTGTGGGATTCTGTAAGGTTCTGGAGGGTTCTGCCGGGTTCCGTAGGGGCCTGTAGAGTTCCGTAGTGGCTGGTAAAGTTCCCTAGGGCCCTGTACCGTTCCGTAACTGCCTGCAAGGGTCTTTAGGCTTCCGGAGGGGCTGGTAGGGTTCCATAAAGTTCTGTGGGTTCCTGCAGAGTTCTGCAAGTGCCCGCAAGGGCCTGTAGGGGCCCACAGTGTTTCTGTCAGGTTCCGTAGAGTTGCGTAGGTGCCATAGGTTTCCGTAGCGGCTGGTAGTATTCCGTAGGGGTCTGTAGGGTTCCGTAGGCACCTGCAGTGTTCTGTAGGAGCCCATAGGGGTTTCGTGAGGTTCCGTTGTGTTGCTAAGGGTCTTGTAGAGTGCTGTCGGGTCCTGGAGTATTCTGTAGGGTTCCAGAGGGGCTCGTAGGGTTCCGTCGAAATCTGTAGGCTTCCCTAGGGGCCCGTGGAGTCCCGTAGATTTCCGTAGGGGCCTGTAGGGTTGTGTAAGTGCCCGCAGGGGTTGGTAGGAGCTTGTAGGGTGCCATATGTTTCCGGAGGGTTGTGTAGGGTTCCGTAGGGGCCTGTGGTGTTCCCTAGGGGCCTGTAGAGTCTCGTACAGTTCCGTAGGGTCCTGTAGGTTTCCATAAGCGCCCGCAGAGGTTTGAAGGGACCCGTACTGTTCCGTAAGGATCCATAGGGCTCCGTAGAGCTTCGTAGGTTCCCTAGAGGCCTGTAGAGTACCGCAGGAGCCAGTAGTGTTCTGTAGGGGCCCGTAAGGTTCCTTCCATAGGGGCTGGCAGTGTTCCGTAGGGTCCTCTAGGGTTGAGTAAGTGCCCGCAGGAGTCTGTAGGAGTCTGTGGGATTCTGTAAGGTTCTGGAGGGTTCTGCCGGGTTCCGTAGGGGCCTGTAGAGTTCCGTAGTGGCTGGTAAAGTTCCCTAGGGCCCTGTACCGTTCCGTAACTGCCTGCAAGGGTCTTTAGGCTTCCGGAGGGGCTGGTAGGGTTCCATAAAGTTCTGTGGGTTCCTGCAGAGTTCTGCAAGTGCCCGCAAGGGCCTGTAGGGGCCCACAGTGTTTCTGTCAGGTTCCGTAGAGTTGCGTAGGTGCCATAGGTTTCCGTAGCGGCTGGTAGTATTCCGTAGGGGTCTGTAGGGTTCCGTAGGCACCTGCAGTGTTCTGTAGGAGCCCATAGGGGTTTCGTGAGGTTCCGTTGTGTTGCTAAGGGTCTTGTAGAGTGCTGTCGGGTCCTGGAGTATTCTGTAGGGTTCCAGAGGGGCTCGTAGGGTTCCGTCGAAATCTGTAGGCTTCCCTAGGGGCCCGTGGAGACCCGTAGATTTCCGTAGGGGCCTGTAGGGTTGTGTAAGTGCCCGCAGGGGTTGGTAGGAGCTTGTAGGGTGCCATATGTTTCCAGAGGGTTGTGTAGGGTTCCGTAGGGACCTGTGGTGTTCCCTAGGGGCCTGTAGAGTCTCGTACAGTTCCGTAGGGGCCTGTGGTGTTCCCTAGGGGCCTGTAGAGTCTCGTACAGTTCCGTAGGGTCCTGTAGGTTTCCATAAGCGCCCGCAGAGGTTTGAAGGGACCCGTACTGTTCCGTAAGGATCCATAGGGCTCCCTAGAGCTTCGTAGGTTCCCTAGAGGCCTGTAGAGTACCGCAGGAGCCAGTAGTGTTCTGTAGGGGTCCGTAAGGTTCCTTCCATAGGGGCTGGCAGTGTTCCGTAGGGTCCTCTAGGGTTGAGTAAGTGCCCGCAGGAGTCTGTAGGAGTCTGTGGGATTCTGTAAGGTTCTGGAGGGTTCTGCCGGGTTCCGTAGGGGCCTGTAGAGTTCCGTAGTGGCTGGTAAAGTTCCTTAGGGCCCTGTACCGTTCCGTAACTGCCTGCAAGGCTCTTTAGGCTTCCGTAGGGGCTGGTAGGGTTCCATAAAGTTCTGCGGGTTCCTGCAGAGTTCTGCAAGTGCCTGCAAGGGCCTGTAGGGGCCCACAGTGTTTCTGTCAGGTTCCGTAGAGTTGCGTAGGTGCCATAGGTTTCCGTAGCGGCTGGTAGTATTCCGTAGGGGTCTGTAGGGTTCCGTAGGCACCTGCAGTGTTCTGTAGGAGCCCATAGGGGTTTCGTGAGGTTCCGTTGTGTTGCTAAGGGTGTTGTAGAGTGCTGTCGGGTCCTGGAGTATTCTGTAGGGTTCCAGAGGGGCTCGTAGGGTTCCGTCGAAATCTGTAGGCTTCCCTAGGGGCCCGTGGAGTCCCGTAGATTTCCGTAGGGGCCTGTAGGGTTGTGTAAGTGCCCGCAGGGGTTGGTAGGAGCTTGTAGGGTGCCATATGTTTCCGGAGGGTTGTGTAGGGTTCCGTAGGGGCCTGTGGTGTTCCCTAGGGGCCTGTAGAGTCTCGTACAGTTCCGTAGGGGCCTGTGGTGTTCCCTAGGGGCCTGTAGAGTCTCGTACAGTTCCGTAGCGTCCTGTAGGTTTCCATAAGCGCCCGCAGAGGTTTGAAGGGACCCGTACTGTTCCGTAAGGATCCATAGGGCTCCGTAGAGCTTCGTAGGTTCCCTAGAGGCCTGTAGAGTACCGCAGGAGCCAGTAGTGTTCTGTAGGGGCCCGTAAGGTTCCTTCCATAGGGGCTGGCAGTGTTCCGTAGGGTCCTCTAGGGTTGAGTAAGTGCCCGCAGGAGTCTGTAGGAGTCTGTGGGATTCTGTAAGGTTCTGGAGGGTTCTGCCGGGTTCCGTAGGGGCCTGTAGAGTTCCGTAGTGGCTGGTAAAGTTCCCTAGGGCCCTGTACCGTTCCATAACTGCCTGCAAGGCTCTTTAGGCTTCCGTAGGGGCTGGTAGGGTTCCATAAAGTTCCGTGGGTTCCTGCAGAGTTCTGCAAGTGCCCGCAAGGGCCTGTAGGGGCCCACAGTGTTTCTGTCAGGTTCCGTAGAGTTGCGTAGGGGCCATAGGTTTCCGTAGCGGCTGGTAGTATTCCGTAGGGGTCTGTAGGGTTCCGTAGGCACCTGCAGTGTTCTGTAGGAGCCCATAGGGTTTTCGTGAGGTTCCGTTGTGTTGCTAAGGGTCTTGTAGAGTGCTGTCGGGTCCTGGAGTATTCTGTAGGGTTCCAGAGGGGCTCGTAGGGTTCCGTCGAAATCTGTAGGCTTCCCTAGGGGCCCGTGGAGTCCCGTAGATTTCCGTAGGGGCCTGTAGGGTTGTGTAAGTGCCCGCAGGGGTTGGTAGGAGCTTGTAGGGTGCCATATGTTTCCAGAGGGTTGTGTAGGGTTTCGCAGGGGCCTGTGGTGTTCCCTAGGGGCCTGTAGAGTCTCGTACAGTTCCGTAGGGGCCTGTGGTGTTCCCTAGGGGCCTGTAGAGTCTCGTACAGTTCCGTAGGGTCCTGTAGGTTTCCATAAGCGCCCGCAGAGGTTTGAAGGGACCCGTACTGTTCCGTAAGGATCCATAGGGCTCCCTAGAGCTTCGTAGGTTCCCTAGAGGCCTGTAGAGTACCGCAGGAGCCAGTAGTGTTCTGTAGGGGTCCGTAAGGTTCCTTCCATAGGGGCTGGCAGTGTTCCGTAGGGTCCTCTAGGGTTGAGTAAGTGCCCGCAGGAGTCTGTAGGAGTCTGTGGGATTCTGTAAGGTTCTGGAGGGTTCTGCCGGGTTCTGTAGGGGCCTGTAGAGTTCCGTAGTGGCTGGTAAAGTTCCTTAGGGCCCTGTACCGTTCCGTAACTGCCTGCAAGGCTCTTTAGGCTTCCGTAGGGGCTGGTAGGGTTCCATAAAGTTCTGCGGGTTCCTGCAGAGTTCTGCAAGTGCCTGCAAGGGCCTGTAGGGGCCCACAGTGTTTCTGTCAGGTTCCGTAGAGTTGCGTAGGTGCCATAGGTTTCCGTAGCGGCTGGTAGTATTCCGTAGGGGTCTGTAGGGTTCCGTAGGCACCTGCAGTGTTCTGTAGGAGCCCATAGGGTTTTCGTGAGGCTCCGTTGTGTTGCTAAGGGTGTTGTAGAGTGCTGTCGGGTCCTGGAGTATTCTGTAGGGTTCCAGAGGGGCTCGTAGGGTTCCGTCGAAATCTGTAGGCTTCCCTAGGGGCCCGTGGAGTCCCGTAGATTTCCGTAGGGGCCTGTAGGGTTGTGTAAGTGCCCGCAGGGGTTGGTAGGAGCTTGTAGGGTGCCATATGTTTCCGGAGGGTTGTGTAGGGTTCCGTAGGGGCCTGTGGTGTTCCCTAGGGGCCTGTAGAGTCTCGTACAGTTCCGTAGGGGCCTGTGGTGTTCCCTAGGGGCCTGTAGAGTCTCGTACAGTTCCGTAGCGTCCTGTAGGTTTCCATAAGCGCCCGCAGAGGTCTGAAGGGGCCCGTACTGTTCCGTAAGGATCCATAGGGCTCCGTAGAGCTTCGTAGGTTCCCTAGAGGCCTGTAGAGTACCGCAGGAGCCAGTAGTGTTCTGTAGGGGCCCGTAAGGTTCCTTCCATAGGGGCTGGCAGTGTTCCGTAGGGTCCTCTAGGGTTGAGTAAATGCCCGCAGGAGTCTGTAGGAGTCTGTGGGATTCTGTAAGGTTCTGGAGGGTTCTGCCGGGTTCCGTAGGGGCCTGTAGAGTTCCGTAGTGGCTGGTAAAGTTCCCTAGGGCCCTGTACCGTTCCATAACTGCCTGCAAGGCTCTTTAGGCTTCCGTAGGGGCTGGTAGGGTTCCATAAAGTTCCGTGGGTTCCTGCAGAGTTCTGCAAGTGCCCGCAAGGGCCTGTAGGGGCCCACAGTGTTTCTGTCAGGTTCCGTAGAGTTGCGTAGGGGCCATAGGTTTCCGTAGCGGCTGGTAGTATTGCGTAGGGGTCTGTAGGGTTCCGTAGGCACCTGCAGTGTTCTGTAGGAGCCCATAGGGTTTTCGTGAGGTTCCGTTGTGTTGCTAAGGGTCTTGTAGAGTGCTGTCGGGTCCTGGAGTATTCTGTAGGGTTTCAGAGGGGCTCGTAGGGTTCCGTCGAAATCTGTAGGCTTCCCTAGGGGCCCGTGGAGTCCCGTAGATTTCCGTAGGGGCCTGTAGGGTTGTGTAAGTGCCCGCAGGGGTTGGTAGGAGCTTGTAGGGTGCCATATGTTTCCAGAGGGTTGTGTAGGGTTCCGTAGGGGCCTGTGGTGTTCCCTAGGGGCCTGTAGAGTCTCGTACAGTTCCGTAGGGTCCTGTAGGTTTCCATAAGCGCCCGCAGAGGTTTGAAGGGACCCGTACTGTTCCGTAAGGATCCATAGGGCTCCGTAGAGCTTCGTAGGTTCCCTAGAGGCCTGTAGAGTACCGCAGGAGCCAGTAGTGTTCTGTAGGGGTCCGTAAGGTTCCTTCCATAGGGGCTGGCAGTGTTCCGTAGGGTCCTCTAGGGTTGAGTAAGTGCCCGCAGGAGTCTGTAGGAGTCTGTGGGATTCTGTAAGGTTCTGGAGGGTTCTGCCGGGTTCCGTAGGGGCCTGTAGAGTTCCGTAGTGGCTGGTAAAGTTCCTTAGGGCCCTGTACCGTTCCGTAACTGCCTGCAAGGGTCTTTAGGCTTCCGTAGGGGCTGGTAGGGTTCCATAAAGTTCCGTGGGTTCCTAAGGAGATTTCTGCAAGTGCCCACAAGGGCCTGTAGGGGCCCACAGTGTTTCTGTCAGGTTCCGTAGAGTTGCGTAGGTGCCATAGGTTTCCGTAGCGGCTGGTAGTATTGCGTAGGGGTCTGTAGGGTTCCGTAGGCACCTGCAGTGTTCTGTAGGAGCCCATAGGGTTTTCGTGAGGTTCCGTTGTGTTGCTAAGGGTCTTGTAGAGTGCTGTCGGGTCCTGGAGTATTCTGTAGGGTTCCAGAGGGGCTCGTAGGGTTCCGTCGAAATCTGTAGGCTTCCCTAGGGGCCCGTGGAGTCCCGTAGATTTCCGTAGGGGCCTGTAGGGTTGTGTAAGTGCCCGCAGGGGTTGGTAGGAGCTTGTAGGGTGCCATATGTTTCCAGAGGGTTGTGTAGGGTTCCGTAGGGGCCTGTGGTGTTCCCTAGGGGCCTGTAGAGTCTCGTACAGTTCCGTAGGGGCCTGTAGTGTTCCCTAGGGGCCTGTAGAGTCTCGTACAGTTCCGTAGGGTCCTGTAGGTTACCATAAGCGCCCGCAGAGGTCTGAAGGGGCCCGTACTGTTCCGTAAGGATCCATAGGGCTCCGTAGAGCTTCGTAGGTTCCCTAGAGGCCTGTAGAGTACCGCAGGAGCCAGTAGTGTTCTGTAGGGGCCCGTAGGGTTCCTTCCATAGGGGCTGGCAGTGTTCCGTAGGGTCCTCTAGGGTTGAATAAGTGCCCGTAGGAGTCTGTGGGATTCTGTAAGGTTCCGGAGGGTTCTGCAGGGTTCCGTAGGGGCCCGTAGAGTTCCGTAGTGGCTGGTAAAGTTCCGTAGGGCCCTGTAGGGTTCTGTATGGACCTGTAGGGTTCCGTAGGGGCCTGCAGGGTTCTGTAAGTGCTTGCAGGTGTCTGTAGTATTCCGTAGGGGTCTGTAGGGTTCCGTAGGCACCTGCAGTGTTCTGTAGGAGCCCATAGGGTTTTCGTGAGGTTCCGTTGTGTTGCTAAGGGTCTTGTAGAGTGCTGTCGGGTCCTGGAGTATTCTGTAGGGTTCCAGAGGGGCTCGTAGGGTTCCGTCGAAATCTGTAGGCTTCCCTAGGGGCCCGTGGAGACCCGTAGATTTCCGTAGGGGCCTGTAGGGTTGTGTAAGTGCCCGCAGGGGTTGGTAGGAGCTTGTAGGGTGCCATATGTTTCCAGAGGGTTGTGTAGGGTTCCGTAGGGGCCTGTGGTGTTCCCTAGGGGCCTGTAGAGTCTCGTACAGTTCCGTAGGGTCCTGTAGGTTTCCATAAGCGCCCGCAGAGGTTTGAAGGGACCCGTACTGTTCCGTAAGGATCCATAGGGCTCCCTAGAGCTTCGTAGGTTCCCTAGAGGCCTGTAGAGTACTGCAGGAGCCAGTAGTGTTCTGTAGGGGTCCGTAAGGTTCCTTCCATAGGGGCTGGCAGTGTTCCGTAGGGTCCTCTCGGGTTGAGTAAGTGCCCGCAGGAGTCTGTAGGAGTCTGTGGGATTCTGTAAGGTTCTGGAGGGTTCTGCCGGGTTCCGTAGGGGCCTGTAGAGTTCCGTAGGGGCCTGTAGAGTTCCGTAGTGGCTGGTAAAGTTCCTTAGGGCCCTGTACCGTTCCGTAACTGCCTGCAAGGGTCTTTAGGCTTCTGTAGGGGCTGGTAGGGTTCCATAAAGTTCCGTGGGTTCCTAAGGAGATTTCTGCAAGTGCCCACAAGGGCCTGTAGGGGCCCACAGTGTTTCTGTCAGGTTCCGTAGAGTTGCGTAGGTGCCATAGGTTTCCGTAGCGGCTGGTAGTATTCCGTAGGGGTCTGTAGGGTTCCGTAGGCACCTGCAGTGTTCTGTAGGAGCCCATAGGGTTTTCGTGAGGTTCCGTTGTGTTGCTAAGGGTCTTGTAGAGTGCTGTCGGGTCCTGGAGTATTCTGTAGGGTTCCAGAGGGGCTCGTAGGGTTCCGTCGAAATCTGTAGGCTTCCCTAGGGGCCCATGGAGTCCCGTAGATTTCCGTAGGGGCCTGTAGGGTTGTGTAAGTGCCCGCAGGGGTTGGTAGGAGCTTGTAGGGTGCCATATGTTTCCAGAGGGTTGTGTAGGGTTCCGTAGGGGCCTGTGGTGTTCCCTAGGGGCCTGTAGAGTCTCGTACAGTTCCGTAGGGGCCTGTAGTGTTCCCTAGGGGCCTGTAGAGTCTCGTACAGTTCCGTAGGGGCCTGTAGGTTACCATAAGCGCCCGCAGAGGTCTGAAGGGGCCCGTACTGTTCCGTAAGGATCCATAGGGCTCCGTAGAGCTTCGTAGGTTCCCTAGAGGCCCGTAGAGTACCGCAGGAGCCAGTAGTGTTCTGTAGGGGCCCGTAGGGTTCCTTCCATAGGGGCTGGCAGTGTTCCGTAGGGTCCTCTAGGGTTGAGTAAGTGCCCGTAGGAGTCTGTGGGATTCTGTAAGGTTCCGGAGGGTTCTGCAGGGTTCCGTAGGGGCCCGTAGAGTTCCGTAGTGGCTGGTAAAGTTCCGTAGGGCCCTGTGGGGTTCTGTATGGACCTGTAGGGTTCCGTAGGGGCCTGCAGGGTTCTGTAAGTGCTTGCAGGTGTCTGTAGTATTCCGTAGGGGTCTGTAGGGTTCCGTAGGCACCTGCAGTGTTCTGTAGGAGCCCATAGGGTTTTCGTGAGGTTCCGTTGTGTTGCTAAGGGTCTTGTAGAGTGCTGTCGGGTCCTGGAGTATTCTGTAGGGTTCCAGAGGGGCTCGTAGGGTTCCGTCGAAATCTGTAGGCTTCCCTAGGGGCCCGTGGAGTCCCGTAGATTTCCGTAGGGGCCTGTAGGGTTGTGTAAGTGCCCGCAGGGGTTGGTAGGAGCTTGTAGGGTGCCATATGTTTCCAGAGGGTTGTGTAGGGTTCCGTAGGGGCCTGTGGTGTTCCCTAGGGGCCTGTAGAGTCTCGTACAGTTCCGTAGGGGCCTGTGGTGTTCCCTAGGGGCCTGTAGAGTCTCGTACAGTTCCGTAGGGTCCTGTAGGTTTCCAGAAGCGCCCGCAGAGGTTTGAAGGGATCCGTACTGTTCCGTAAGGATCCATAGGGCTCCGTAGAGCTTCGTAGGTTCCCTAGAGGCCTGTAGAGTACCGCAGGAGCCAGTAGTGTTCTGTAGGGGTCCGTAAGGTTCCTTCCATAGGGGCTGGCAGTGTTCCGTAGGGTCCTCTAGGGTTGAGTAAGTGCCCGCAGGAGTCTGTAGGAGTCTGTGGGATTCTGTAAGGTTCTGGAGGGTTCTGCCGGGTTCCGTAGGGGCCTGTAGAGTTCCGTAGTGGCTGGTAAAGTTCCCTAGGGCCCTGTACCGTTCCGTAACTGCCTGCAAGGGTCTTTAGGCTTCCGTAGGGGCTGGTAGGGTTCCATAAAGTTCCGTGGGTTCCTGCAGAGTTCTGCAAGTGCCCGCAAGGGCCTGTAGGGGCCCACAGTGTTTCTGTCAGGTTCCGTAGAGTTGCGTAGGTGCCATAGGTTTCCGTAGCGGCTGGTAGTATTCCGTAGGGGTCTGTAGGGTTCCGTAGGCACCTGCAGTGTTCTGTAGGAGCCCATAGGGGTTTCGTGAGGTTCCGTTGTGTTGCTAAGGGTCTTGTAGAGTGCTGTCGGGTCCTGGAGTATTCAGTAGGGTTCCAGAGGGGCTCGTAGGGTTCCGTCGAAATCTGTAGGCTTCCCTAGGGGCACGTGGAGTCCCGTAGATTTCCGTAGGGGCCTGTAGGGTTGTGTAAGTGCCCGCAGGGGTTGGTAGGAGCTTGTAGGGTGCCATATGTTTCCGGAGGGTTGTGTAGGGTTCCGTAGGGGCCTGTGGTGTTCCCTAGGGGCCTGTAGAGTCTCGTACAGTTCCGTAGGGGCCTGTGGTGTTCCCTAGGGGCCTGTAGAGTCTCGTACAGTTCCGTAGGGGCCTGTAGGTTTCCATAAGCGCCCGCAGAGGTTTGAAGGGACCCGTACTGTTCCGTAAGGATCCATAGGGCTCCCTAGAGCTTCGTAGGTTCCCTAGAGGCCTGTAGAGTACCGCAGGAGCCAGTAGTGTTCTGTAGGGGCCCGTAAGGTTCCTTCCATAGGGGCTGGCAGTGTTCCGTAGGGTCCTCTAGGGTTGAGTAAGCGCCCGCAGGAGTCTGTAGGAGTCTGTGGGATTCTGTAAGGTTCTGGAGGGTTCTGCCAGGT
This sequence comes from Numenius arquata, assembly GCF_964106895.1. Taxonomy (NCBI): domain Eukaryota; kingdom Metazoa; phylum Chordata; class Aves; order Charadriiformes; family Scolopacidae; genus Numenius; species Numenius arquata. The sequence goes on from NW_027414795.1 coordinate 32,103, forward strand.
TCCGTAGGGGCCTGTAGAGTTCCGTAGTGGCTGGTAAAGTTCCTTAGGGCCCTGTACTGTTCCGTAACTGCCTGCAAGGGTCTTTAGGCTTCTGTAGGGGCTGGTAGGGTTCCATAAAGTTCCGTGGGTTCCTGCAGAGTTCTGCAAGTGCCCGCAAGGGCCTGTAGGGGCCCACAGTGTTTCTGTCAGGTTCCGTAGAGTTCCGTAGGGGCCATAGGTTTCCGTAGCGGCTGGTAGTATTCCGTAGGGGTCTGTAGGGTTCCGTAGGCACCTGCAGTGTTCTGTAGGAGCCCATAGGGTTTTCGTGAGGTTCCGTTGTGTTGCTAAGGGTCTTGTAGAGTGCTGTCGGGTCCTGGAGTATTCTGTAGGGTTCCAGAGGGGCTCGTAGGGTTCCGTCGAAATCTGTAGGCTTCCCTAGGGGCCCGTGGAGACCCGTAGATTTCCGTAGGGGCCTGTAGGGTTGTGTAAGTGCCCGCAGGGGTTGGTAGGAGCTTGTAGGGTGCCATATGTTTCCGGAGGGTTGTGTAGGGTTCCGTAGGGGCCTGTGGTGTTCCCTAGGGGCCTGTAGAGTCTTGTACAGTTCCGTAGGGGCCTGTGGTGTTCCCTAGGGGCCTGTAGAGTCTCGTACAGTTCTGTAGCGTCCTGTAGGTTTCCATAAGCGCCCGCAGAGGTTTGAAGGGACCCGTACTGTTCCGTAAGGATCCATAGGGTTCCGTAGAGCTTCGTAGGTTCCCTAGAGACCTGTAGAGTACCGCAGGAGCCAGTAGTGTTCTGTAGGGGCCCGTAGGGTTCCTTCCATAGGGGCTGGCAGTGTTCCGTAGGTTCCTCTAGGGTTGTGTAAGTGCCCGTAGGAGTCTGTGGGATTCTGTAAGGTTCCGGAGGGTTCTGCAGGGTTCCGTAGGGGCCCGTAGAGTTCCGTAGTGGCTGGTAAAGTTCCCTAGGGCCCTGTGGGGTTCTGTATGGACCTGTAGGGTTCCGTAGGGGCCTGCAGGGTTCTGTAAGTGCCCGCAGGTGTCTGTAGGGTTCCGTAGGGGTCTGTAGGGTTCCGTAGGGGTCTGTAGGGTTCCGTAGGCACCTGCAGTGTTCTGTAGGAGCCCATAGGGGTTTCGTGAGGTTCCGTTGTGTTGCTAAGGGTCTTGTAGAGTGCTGTCGGGTCCTGGAGTATTCTGTAGGGTTCCAGAGGGGCTCGTAGGGTTCCGTCAAAATCTGTAGGCTTCCCTAGGGGCCCGTGGAGTCCCGTAGATTTCCGTAGGGGCCTGTAGGGTTGTGTAAGTGCCCGCAGGGGTTGGTAGGAGCTTGTAGGGTGCCATATGTTTCCGGAGGGTTGTGTAGGGTTCCGTAGGGGCCTGTGGTGTTCCCTAGGGGCCTGTAGAGTCTCGTACAGTTCCGTAGGGTCCTGTAGGTTTCCAGAAGCGCCCGCAGAGGTTTGAAGGGACCCGTACTGTTCCGTAAGGATCCATAGGGCTCCCTAGAGCTTCGTAGGTTCCCTAGAGGCCTGTAGAGTACCGCAGGAGCCAGTAGTGTTCTGTAGGGGTCCGTAAGGTTCCTTCCATAGGGGCTGGCAGTGTTCCGTAGGGTCCTCTAGGGTTGAGTAAGTGCCCGCAGGAGTCTGTAGGAGTCTGTGGGATTCTGTAAGGTTCTGGAGGGTTCTGCCAGGTTCCGTAGGGGCCTGTAGAGTTCCGTAGTGGCTGGTAAAGTTCCTTAGGGCCCTGTACTGTTCCGTAACTGCCTGCAAGGGTCTTTAGGCTTCTGTAGGGGCTGGTAGGGTTCCATAAAGTTCCGTGGGTTCCTGCAGAGTTCTGCAAGTGCCCGCAAGGGCCTGTAGGGGCCCACAGTGTTTCTGTCAGGTTCCGTAGAGTTCCGTAGGGGCCATAGGTTTCCGTAGCGGCTGGTAGTATTCCGTAGGGGTCTGTAGGGTTCCGTAGGCACCTGCAGTGTTCTGTAGGAGCCCATAGGGTTTTCGTGAGGTTCCGTTGTGTTGCTAAGGGTCTTGTAGAGTGCTGTCGGGTCCTGGAGTATTCTGTAGGGTTCCAGAGGGGCTCGTAGGGTTCCGTCAAAATCTGTAGGCTTCCCTAGGGGCCCGTGGAGTCCCGTACATTTCCGTAGGGGCCTGTAGGGTTGTGTAAGTGCCCGCAGGGGTTGGTAGGAGCTTGTAGGGTGCCATATGTTTCCGGAGGGTTGTGTAGGGTTCCGTAGGGGCCTGTGGTGTTCCCTAGGGGCCTGTAGAGTCTTGTACAGTTCCGTAGGGGCCTGTAGTGTTCCCTAGGGGCCTGTAGAGTCTCGTACAGTTCTGTAGCGTCCTGTAGGTTTCCATAAGCGCCCGCAGAGGTTTGAAGGGACCCGTACTGTTCCGTAAGGATCCATAGGGTTCCGTAGAGCTTCGTAGGTTCCCTAGAGGCCTGTAGAGTACCGCAGGAGCCAGTAGTGTTCTGTAGGGGCCCGTAGGGTTCCTTCCATAGGGGCTGGCAGTGTTCCGTAGGGTCCTCTAGGGTTGAGTAAGTGCCCGCAGGAGTCTGTAGGAGTCTGTGGGATTCTGTAAGGTTCTGGAGGGTTCTGCCAGGTTACGTAGGGGCCTGTAGAGTTCCGTAGTGGCTGGTAAAGTTCCTTAGGGCCCTGTACCGTTCCGTAACTGCCTGCAAGGGTCTTTAGGCTTCTGTAGGGGCTGGTAGGGTTCCATAAAGTTCCGTGGGTTCCTGCAGAGTTCTGCAAGTGCCCACAAGGGCCTGTAGGGGCCCACAGTGTTTCTGTCAGGTTCCGTAGAGTTGCGTAGGTGCCATAGGTTTCCGTAGCGGCTGGTAGTATTGCGTAGGGGTCTGTAGGGTTCCGTAGGCACCTGCAGTGTTCTGTAGGAGCCCATAGGGTTTTCGTGAGGTTCCGTTGTGTTGCTAAGGGTCTTGTAGAGTGCTGTCGGGTCCTGGAGTATTCTGTAGGGTTCCAGAGGGGCTCGTAGGGTTCCGTCGAAATCTGTAGGCTTCCCTAGGGGCCCGTGGAGTCCCGTAGATTTCCGTAGGGGCCTGTAGGGTTGTGTAAGTGCCCGCAGGGGTTGGTAGGAGCTTGTAGGTTGCCATATGTTTCCGGAGGGTTGTGTAGGGTTCCGTAGGGGCCTGTGGTGTTCCCTAGGGGCCTGTAGAGTCTCGTACAGTTCCGTAGGGTCCTGTAGGTTTCCATAAGCGCCCGCAGAGGTCTGAAGGGGCCCGTACTGTTCCGTAAGGATCCATAGGGTTCCGTAGAGCTTTGTAGGTTCCCTAGAGGGCTGTAGAGTACCGCAGGAGCCAGTAGTGTTCTGTAGGGGCCCGTAGGGTTCCTTCCATAGGGGCTGGCAGTGTTCCATAGGGTCCTCTAGGGTTGAGTAAGTGCCCGCAGGAGTCTGTAGGAGTCTGTGGGATTCTGTAAGGTTCTGGAGGGTTCTGCCAGGTTCCGTAGGGGCCTGTAGAGTTCCGTAGTGGCTGGTAAAGTTCCCTATGGCCCTGTACCGTTCCGTAACTGCCTGCAAGGGTCTTTAGGCTTCTGTAGGGGCTGGTAGGGTTCCATAAAGTTCCGTGGGTTCCTGCAGAGTTCTGCAAGTGCCCGCAAGGGCCTGTAGGGGCCCACAGTGTTTCTGTCAGGTTCCGTAGAGTTGCGTAGGTGCCATAGGTTTCCGTAGCGGCTGGTAGTATTCCGTAGGGGTCTGTAGGGTTCCGTAGGCACCTGCAGTGTTCTGTAGGAGCCCATAGGGTTTTCGTGAGGTTCCGTTGTGTTGCTAAGGGTCTTGTAGAGTGCTGTCGGGTCCTGGAGTATTCTGTAGGGTTCCAGAGGGGCTCGTAGGGTTCCGTCGAAATCTGTAGGCTTCCCTAGGGGCCCGTGGAGTCCCGTAGATTTCCGTAGGGGCCTGTAGGGTTGTGTAAGTGCCCGCAGGGGTTGGTAGGAGCTTGTAGGGTGCCATATGTTTCCAGAGGGTTGTGTAGGGTTCCGTAGGGGCCTGTGGTGTTCCCTAGGGGCCTGTAGAGTCTCGTACAGTTCTGTAGGGGCCTGTAGTGTTCCCTAGGGGCCTGTAGAGTCTCGTACAGTTCCGTAGGGTCCTGTAGGTTTCCATAAGCGCCCGCAGAGGTCTGAAGGGGCTCATACTGTTCCGTAAGGATCCATAGGGTTCCGTAGAGCTTCGTAGGTTCCCTAGAGGCCTGTAGAGTACCGCAGGAGCCAGTAGTGTTCTGTAGGGGCCCGTAGGGTTCCTTCCATAGGGGCTGGCAGTGTTCCGTAGGTTCCTCTAGGGTTGTGTAAGTGCCCGTAGGAGTCTGTGGGATTCTGTAAGGTTCCGGAGGGTTCTGCAGGGTTCCGTAGGGGCCCGTAGAGTTCCGTAGTGGCTGGTAAAGTTCCGTAGGGCCCTGTGGGGTTCTGTATGGACCTGTAGGGTTCCGTAGGGGCCTGCAGGGTTCCATAAGTGCCCGCAGGTGTCTGTAGGGTTCCGTAGGGGTCTGTAGGGTTCCGTAGCCACCTGCAGTGTTCTGTAGGAGCCCATAGGGTTTTCGTGAGGTTCCGTTGTGTTGCTAAGGGTCTTGTAGAGTGCTGTCGGGTCCTGGAGTATTCTGTAGGGTTCCAGAGGGGCTCGTAGGGTTCCGTCAAAATCTGTAGGCTTCCCTAGGGGCCCATGGAGTCCCGTAGATTTCCATAGGGGCCTGTAGGTTTATGTAAGTGCCCGCAGGGGTTGGTAGGAGCTTGTAGGGTGCCATATGTTTCCGGAGGGTTGTGTAGGGTTCCGTAGGGGCCTGTGGTGTTCCCTAGGGGCCTGTAGAGTCTCGTACAGTTCCGTAGGGTCCTGTAGGTTTCCATAAGCGCCCGCAGAGGTTTGAAGGGACCCGTACTGTTCCGTAAGGATCCATAGGGCTCCCTAGAGCTTCGTAGGTTCCCTAGAGGCCTGTAGAGTACCGCAGGAGCCAGTAGTGTTCTGTAGGGGTCCGTAAGGTTCCTTCCATAGGGGCTGGCAGTGTTCCGTAGGGTCCTCTAGGGTTGAGTAAGTGCCCGCAGGAGTCTGTAGGAGTCTGTGGGATTCTGTAAGGTTCTGGAGGGTTCTGCCAGGTTCCGTAGGGGCCTGTAGAGTTCCGTAGTGGCTGGTAAAGTTCCTTAGGGCCCTGTACCGTTCCGTAACTGCCTGCAAGGGTCTTTAGGCTTCCGTAGGGGCTGGTAGGGTTCCATAAAGTTCCGTGGGTTCCTGCAGAGTTCTGCAAGTGCCCACAAGGGCCTGTAGGGGCCCACAGTGTTTCTGTCAGGTTCCGTAGAGTTGCGTAGGTGCCATAGGTTTCCGTAGCGGCTGGTAGTATTGCGTAGGGGTCTGTAGGGTTCCGTAGGCACCTGCAGTGTTCTGTAGGAGCCCATAGGGTTTTCGTGAGGTTCCGTTGTGTTGCTAAGGGTCTTGTAGAGTGCTGTCGGGTCCTGGAGTATTCTGTAGGGTTCCAGAGGGGCTCGTAGGGTTCCGTCAAAATCTGTAGGCTTCCCTAGGGGCCCATGGAGTCCCGTAGATTTCCGTAGGGGCCTGTAGGGTTGTGTAAGTGCCCGCAGGGGTTGGTAGGAGCTTGTAGGTTGCCATATGTTTCCGGAGGGTTGTGTAGGGTTCCGTAGGGGCCTGTGGTGTTCCCTAGGGGCCTGTAGAGTCTCGTACAGTTCCGTAGGGTCCTGTAGGTTTCCATAAGCGCCCGCAGAGGTCTGAAGGGGCCCGTACTGTTCCGTAAGGATCCATAGGGCTCCCTAGAGCTTCGTAGGTTCCCTAGAGGCCTGTAGAGTACCGCAGGAGCCAGTAGTGTTCTGTAGGGGCCCGTAGGGTTCCTTCCATAGGGGCTGGCAGTGTTCCGTAGGGTCCTCTAGGGTTGAGTAAGTGCCCGCAGGAGTCTGTAGGAGTCTGTGGGATTCTGTAAGGTTCTGGAGGGTTCTGCCAGGTTCCGTAGGGGCCTGTAGAGTTCCGTAGTGGCTGGTAAAGTTCCCTAGGGCCCTGTACCGTTCCGTAACTGCCTGCAAGGGTCTTTAGGCTTCTGTAGGGGCTGGTAGGGTTCCATAAAGTTCCGTGGGTTCCTGCAGAGTTCTGCAAGTGCCCGCAAGGGCCTGTAGGGGCCCACAGTGTTTCTGTCAGGTTCCGTAGAGTTGCGTAGGTGCCATAGGTTTCCGTAGCGGCTGGTAGTATTCCGTAGGGGTCTGTAGGGTTCCGTAGGCACCTGCAGTGTTCTGTAGGAGCCCATAGGGTTTTCGTGAGGTTCCGTTGTGTTGCTAAGGGTCTTGTAGAGTGCTGTCGGGTCCTGGAGTATTCTGTAGGGTTCCAGAGGGGCTCGTAGGGTTCCGTCAAAATCTGTAGGCTTCCCTAGGGGCCCGTGGAGTCCCGTACATTTCCGTAGGGGCCTGTAGGGTTGTGTAAGTGCCCGCAGGGGTTGGTAGGAGCTTGTAGGGTGCCATATGTTTCCAGAGGGTTGTGTAGGGTTCCGTAGGGGCCTGTGGTGTTCCCTAGGGGCCTGTAGAGTCTCGTACAGTTACGTAGGGTCCTGTAGGTTTCCATAAGCGCCCGCAGAGGTCTGAAGGGGCCCGTACTGTTCCGTAAGGATCCATAGGGCTCCCTAGAGCTTCGTAGGTTCCCTAGAGGCCTGTAGAGTACCGCAGGAGCCAGTAGTGTTCTGTAGGGGCCCGTAGGGTTCCTTCCATAGGGGCTGGCAGTGTTCCATAGGGTCCTCTAGGGTTGAGTAAGTGCCCACAGGAGTCTGTAGGAGTCTGTGGGATTCTGTAAGGTTCTGGAGGGTTCTGCCAGGTTCCGTAGGGGCCTGTAGAGTTCCGTAGTGGCTGGTAAAGTTCCCTAGGGCCCTGTACCGTTCCGTAACTGCCTGCAAGGGTCTTTAGGCTTCTGTAGGGGCTGGTAGGGTTCCATAAAGTTCCGTGGGTTCCTGCAGAGTTCTGCAAGTGCCCGCAAGGGCCTGTAGGGGCCCACAGTGTTTCTGTCAGGTTCCGTAGAGTTGCGTAGGTGCCATAGGTTTCCGTAGCGGCTGGTAGTATTCCGTAGGGGTCTGTAGGGTTCCGTAGGCACCTGCAGTGTTCTGTAGGAGCCCATAGGGTTTTCGTGAGGTTCCGTTGTGTTGCTAAGGGTCTTGTAGAGTGCTGTCGGGTCCTGGAGTATTCTGTAGGGTTCCAGAGGGGCTCGTAGGGTTCCGTCAAAATCTGTAGGCTTCCCTAGGGGCCCGTGGAGTCCCGTACATTTCCGTAGGGGCCTGTAGGGTTGTGTAAGTGCCCGCAGGGGTTGGTAGGAGCTTGTAGGGTGCCATATGTTTCCAGAGGGTTGTGTAGGGTTCCGTAGGGGCCTGTGGTGTTCCCTAGGGGCCTGTAGAGTCTCGTACAGTTCTGTAGGGGCCTGTAGTGTTCCCTAGGGGCCTGTAGAGTCTCGTACAGTTCCGTAGGGTCCTGTAGGTTTCCATAAGCGCCCGCAGAGGTCTGAAGGGGCTCATACTGTTCCGTAAGGATCCATAGGGTTCCGTAGAGCTTCGTAGGTTCCCTAGAGGCCTGTAGAGTACCGCAGGAGCCAGTAGTGTTCTGTAGGGGCCCGTAGGGTTCCTTCCATAGGGGCTGGCAGTGTTCCGTAGGTTCCTCTAGGGTTGTGTAAGTGCCCGCAGGAGTCTGTGGGATTCTGTAAGGTTCTGGAGGGTTCTGCAGGGTTCCGTAGGGGCCCGTAGAGTTCCGTAGTGGCTGGTAAAGTTCCGTAGGGCCCTGTGGGGTTCTGTATGGACCTGTAGGGTTCCGTAGGGGCCTGCAGGGTTCCATAAGTGCCCGCAGGTGTCTGTAGGGTTCCGTAGGGGTCTGTAGGGTTCCGTAGGCACGTGCAGTGTTCTGTAGGAGCCCATAGGGTTTTCGTGAGGTTCCGTTGTGTTGCTAAGGGTCTTGTAGAGTGCTGTCGGGTCCTGGAGTATTCTGTATGGTTCCAGAGGGGCTCGTAGGGTTCCGTCAAAATCTGTAGGCTTCCCTAGGGGCCCGTGGAGTCCCGTAGATTTCCGTAGGGGCCTGTAGGGTTGTGTAAGTGCCCGCAGGGGTTGGTAGGAGCTTGTAGGGTGCCATATGTTTCCGGAGGGTTGTGTAGGGTTTCGTAGGGGCCTGTGGTGTTCCCTAGGGGCCTGTAGAGTCTCGTACAGTTCCGTAGGGGCCTGTAGTGTTCCCTAGGGGCCTGTAGAGTCTCGTACAGTTCCGTAGGGTCCTGTAGGTTTCCATAAGCGCCCGCAGAGGTCTGAAGGGTCCCGTACTGTTCCGTAAGGATCCATAGGGTTCCGTAGAGCTTTGTAGGTTCCCTAGAGGGCTGTAGAGTACCGCAGGAGCCAGTAGTGTTCTGTAGGGGCCCGTAGGGTTCCTTCCATAGGGGCTGGCAGTGTTCCGTAGGGTCCTCTAGGGTTGAGTAAGTGCCCGTAGGAGTCTGTGGGATTCTGTAAGGTTCCAGAGGGTTCTGCCGGGTTCCGTAGGGGCCCGTAGAGTTCCGTAGTGGCTGGTAAAGTTCCGTAGGGCCCTGTGGGGTTCTGTATGGACCTGTAGGGTTCCGTAGGGGCCTGCAGGGTTCTGTAAGTGCCCGCAGGTGTCTGTAGGGTTCCGTAGGGGTCTGTAGGGTTCCGTAGGCACCTGCAGTGTTCTGTAGGAGCCCATAGGGTTTTAGTGAGGCTCCGTTGTGTTGCTAAGGGTCTTGTAGAGTGCTGTCGGGTCCTGGAGTATTCTGTAGGGTTCCAGAGGGGCTTGTAGGGTTCCGTCGAAATCTGTAGGCTTCCCTAGGGGCCCATGGAGTCCCGTAGATTTCCGTAGGGGCCTGTAGGGTTGTGTAAGTGCCCGCAGGGGTTGGTAGGAGCTTGTAGGGTGCCATATGTTCCCGGAGGGTTGTGTAGGGTTCCGTAGGGGCCTGTGGTGTTCCCTAGGGGCCTGTAGAGTCTCGTACAGTTCCGTAGGGGCCTGTGGTGTTCCCTAGGGGCCTGTAGAGTCTCGTACATTTCCGTAGGGGCCTGTAGGTTTCCATAAGCGCCCGCAGAGGTTTGAAGGGACCCTTACTGTTCCGTAAGGATCCATAGGGCTCCGTAGAGCTTCGTAGGTTCCCTAGAGGCCTGTAGAGTACCGCAGGAGCCAGTCGTGTTCTGTAGTGGGTCCGTAAGGTTCCTTCCATAGGGGCTGGCAGTGTTCCGTAGGGTCCTCTAGGGTTGAGTAAGCGCCCGCAGGAGTCTGTAGGAGTCTGTGGGATTCTGTAAGGTTCTGGAGGGTTCTGCCAGGTTCCGTAGGGGCCTGTAGAGTTCCGTAGTGGCTGGTAAAGTTCCTTAGGGCCCTGTACCGTTCCGTAACTGCCTGCAAGGGTCTTTAGGCTTCTGTAGGGGCTGGTAGGGTTCCATAAAGTTCCGTGGGTTCCTGCAGAGTTCTGCAAGTGCCCACAAGGGCCTGTAGGGGCCCACAGTGTTTCTGTCAGGTTCCGTAGAGTTGCGTAGGTGCCATAGGTTTCCGTAGCGGCTGGTAGTATTCCGTAGGGGTCTGTAGGGTTCCGTAGGCACCTGCAGTGTTCTGTAGGAGCCCATAGGTTTTCGTGAGGTTCCGTTGTGTTGCTAAGGGTCTTGTAGAGTGCTGTCGGGTCCTGGAGTATTCTGTAGGGTTCCAGAGGGGCTCGTAGGGTTACGTCAAAATCTGTAGGCTTCCCTAGGGGCCCGTGGAGTCCCGTAGATTTCCGTAGGGGCCTGTAGGGTTGTGTAAGTGCCCGCAGGGGTTGGTAGGAGCTTGTAGGGTGCCATATGTTTCCAGAGGGTTGTGTAGGGTTCCGTAGGGGCCTGTGGTGTTCCCTAGGGGCCTGTAGAGTCTCGTACAGTTCCGTAGGGGCCTGTGGTGTTCCCTAGGGGCCTGTAGAGTCTCGTACAGTTCCGTAGGGGCCTGTAGGTTTCCATAAGCGCCCGCAGAGGTTTGAAGGGACCCGTACTGTTCCGTAAGGATCCATAGGGTTCGTAGAGCTTCGTAGGTTCCCTAGAGGCCTGTAGAGTAGCGCAGGAGCCAGTAGTGTTCTGTAGGGGTCCCTAAGGTTCCTTCCATAGGGGCTGGCAGTGTTCCGTAGGGTCCTCTAGGGTTGAGTAAGTGCCCGCAGGAGTCTGTAGGAGTCTGTGGGATTCTGTAAGGTTCTGGAGGGTTCTGCCGGGTTCCGTAGGGGCCTGTAGAGTTCCGTAGTGGCTGGTAAAGTTCCTTAGGGCCCTGTACCGTTCCGTAACTGCCTGCAAGGGTCTTTAGGCTTCCGTAGGGGCTGGTAGGGTTCCATAAAGTTCCGTGGGTTCCTGCAGAGTTCTGCAAGTGCCCGCAAGGGCCTGTAGGGGCCCACAGTGTTTCTGTCAGGTTCCGTAGAGTTGCGTAGGTGCCATAGGTTTCCGTAGCGGCTGGTAGTATTGCGTAGGGGTCTGTAGGGTTCCGTAGGCACCTGCAGTGTTCTGTAGGAGCCCATAGGGTTTTCGTGAGGTTCCGTTGTGTTGCTAAGGGTCTTGTAGAGTGCTGTCGGGTCCTGGAGTATTCTGTAGGGTTCCAGAGGGGCTCGTAGGGTTCCGTCAAAATCTGTAGGCTTCCCTAGGGGCCCGTAGGGGCCTGTAGGGTTGTGTAAGTTCCCGCAGGGGTTGGTAGGAGCTTGTAGGGTGCCATATGTTTCCGGAGGGTTGTGTAGGGTTCCGTAGGGGCCTGTGGTGTTCCCTAGGGGCCTGTAGAGTCTCGTACAGTTCCGTAGGGGCCTGTAGGTTTCCATAAGCGCCCGCAGAGGTTTGAAGGGACCCTTACTGTTCCGTAAGGATCCATAGGGCTCCGTAGAGCTTCGTAGGTTCCCTAGAGGCCTGTAGAGTACCGCAGGAGCCAGTAGTGTTCTGTAGTGGGTCCGTAAGGTTCCTTCCATAGGGGCTGGCAGTGTTCCGTAGGGTCCTCTAGGGTTGAGTAAGCGCCCGCAGGAGTCTGTAGGAGTCTGTGGGATTCTGTAAGGTTCTGGAGGGTTCTGCCAGGTTCCGTAGGGGCCTGTAGAGTTCCGTAGTGGCTGGTAAAGTTCCCTAGGGCCCTGTACCGTTCCGTAACTGCCTGCATGGGTCTTTAGGCTTCTGTAGGGGCTGGTAGGGTTCCATAAAGTTCCGTGGGTTCCTGCAGAGTTCTGCAAGTGCCCACAAGGGCCTGTAGGGGCCCACAGTGTTTCTGTCAGGTTCCGTAGAGTTGCGTAGGTGCCATAGGTTTCCGTAGCGGCTGGTAGTATTCCGTAGGGGTCTGTAGGGTTCCGTAGGCACCTGCAGTGTTCTGTAGGAGCCCATAGGTTTTCGTGAGGTTCCGTTGTGTTGCTAAGGGTCTTGTAGAGTGCTGTCGGGTCCTGGAGTATTCTGTAGGGTTCCAGAGGGGCTCGTAGGGTTCCGTCAAAATCTGTAGGCTTCCCTAGGGGCCCGTGGAGTCCCGTAGATTTCCGTAGGGGCCTGTAGGGTTGTGTAAGTGCCCGCAGGGGTTGGTAGGAGCTTGTAGGGTGCCATATGTTTCCAGAGGGTTGTGTAGGGTTTCGTAGGGGCCTGTGGTGTTCCCTAGGGGCCTGTAGAGTCTCGTACAGTTCCGTAGGGGCCTGTAGTGTTCCCTAGGGGCCTGTAGAGTCTCGTACAGTTCCGTAGGGTCCTGTAGGTTTCCATAAGCGCCCGCAGAGGTTTGAAGGGACCCGTACTGTTCCGTAAGGATCCATAGGGTTCGTAGAGCTTCGTAGGTTCCCTAGAGGCCTGTAGAGTACCGCAGGAGCCAGTAGTGTTCTGTAGTGGGTCCGTAAGGTTCCTTCCATAGGGGCTGGCAGTGTTCCGTAGGGTCCTCTAGGGTTGAGTAAGCGCCCGCAGGAGTCTGTAGGAGTCTGTGGGATTCTGTAAGGTTCTGGAGGGTTCTGCCAGGTTCCGTAGGGGCCTGTAGAGTTCCGTAGTGGCTGGTAAAGTTCCTTAGGGCCCTGTACCGTTCCGTAACTGCCTGCAAGGGTCTTTAGGCTTCCGTAGGGGCTGGTAGGGTTCCATAAAGTTCCGTGGGTTCCTGCAGAGTTCTGCAAGTGCCCGCAAGGGCCTGTAGGGGCCCACAGTGTTTCTGTCAGGTTCCGTAGAGTTGCGTAGGTGCCATAGGTTTCCGTAGCGGCTGGTAGTATTCCGTAGGGGTCTGTAGGGTTCCGTAGGCACCTGCAGTGTTCTGTAGGAGCCCATAGGGTTTTCGTGAGGTTCCGTTGTGTTGCTAAGGGTCTTGTAGAGTGCTGTCGGGTCCTGGAGTATTCTGTAGGGTTCCAGAGGGGCTCGTAGGGTTCCGTCAAAATCTGTAGGCTTCCCTAGGGGCCCGTAGGGGCCTGTAGGGTTGTGTAAGTGCCCGCAGGGGTTGGTAGGAGCTTGTAGGGTGCCATATGTTTCCGGAGGGTTGTGTAGGGTTCCGTAGGGGCCTGTGGTGTTCCCTAGGGGCCTGTAGAGTCTCGTACAGTTCCGTAGGGTCCTGTAGGTTTCCATAAACGCCCGCAGAGGTCTGAAGGGTCCCGTACTGTTCCGTAAGGATCCATAGGGTTCCGTAGAGCTTTGTAGGTTCCCTAGAGGGCTGTAGAGTACCGCAGGAGCCAGTAGTGTTCTGTAGGGGCCCGTAGGGTTCCTTCCATAGGGGCTGGCAGTGTTCCGTAGGGTCCTCTAGGGTTGAGTAAGTGCCCGTAGGAGTCTGTGGGATTCTGTAAGGTTCCAGAGGGTTCTGCAGGGTTCCGTAGGGGCCCGTAGAGTTCCGTAGTGGCTCGTAAAGTTCCGTAGGGCCCTGTGGGGTTCTGTATGGACCTGTAGGGTTCCGTAGGGGCCTGCAGGGTTCTGTAAGTGCCCGCAGGTGTCTGTAGGGTTCCGTAGGGGTCTGTAGGGTTCCGTAGGCCGCTGCAGTGTTCTGTAGGAGCACATAGGGTTTTCGTGAGGCTCCGTTGTGTTGCTAAGGGTCTTGTAGAGTGCTGTCGGGTCCTGGAGTATTCTGTAGGGTTCCAGAGGGGCTTGTAGGGTTCCGTCGAAATCTGTAGGCGTCCCTAGGGGCCCGTGGAGTCCCGTAGATTTCCGTAGGGGCCTGTAGGGTTGTGTAAGTGCCCGCAGGGGTTGGTAGGAGCTTGTAGGGTGCCATATGTTTCCGGAGGGTTGTGTAGGGTTCCGTAGGGGCCTGTGGTGTTCCCTAGGGGCCTGTAGAGTCTCGTACAGTTCCGTAGGGGCCTGTAGGTTTCCATAAGCGCCCGCAGAGGTTTGAAGGGACCCTTACTGTTCCGTAAGGATCCATAGGGCTCCGTAGAGCTTCGTAGGTTCCCTAGAGGCCTGTAGAGTACCGCAGGAGCCAGTAGTGTTCTGTAGGGGTCCGTAAGGTTCCTTCCATAGGGGCTGGCAGTGTTCCGTAGGGTCCTCTAGGGTTGAGTAAGCGCCCGCAGGAGTCTGTAGGAGTCTGTGGGATTCTGTAAGGTTCTGGAGGGTTCTGCCAGGTTCCGTAGGGGCCTGTAGAGTTCCGTAGTGGCTGGTAAAGTTCCTTAGGGCCCTGTACCGTTCCGTAACTGCCTGCAAGGGTCTTTAGGCTTCCGTAGGGGCTGGTAGGGTTCCATAAAGTTCCGTGGGTTCCTGCAGAGTTCTGCAAGTGCCCGCAAGGGCCTGTAGGGGCCCACAGTGTTTCTGTCAGGTTCCGTAGAGTTGCGTAGGTGCCATAGGTTTCCGTAGCGGCTGGTAGTATTCCGTAGGGGTCTGTAGGGTTCCGTAGGCACCTGCAGTGTTCTGTAGGAGCCCATAGGGTTTTCGTGAGGTTCCGTTGTGTTGCTAAGGGTCTTGTAGAGTGCTGTCGGGTCCTGGAGTATTCTGTAGGGTTCCAGAGGGGCTCGTAGGGTTCCGTCAAAATCTGTAGGCTTCCCTAGGGGCCCGTAGGGGCCTGTAGGGTTGTGTAAGTGCCCGCAGGGGTTGGTAGGAGCTTGTAGGGTGCCATATGTTTCCGGAGGGTTGTGTAGGGTTCCGTAGGGGCCTGTGGTGTTCCCTAGGGGCCTGTAGAGTCTCGTACAGTTCCGTAGGGTCCTGTAGGTTTCCATAAACGCCCGCAGAGGTCTGAAGGGTCCCGTACTGTTCCGTAAGGATCCATAGGGTTCCGTAGAGCTTTGTAGGTTCCCTAGAGGGCTGTAGAGTACCGCAGGAGCCAGTAGTGTTCTGTAGGGGCCCGTAGGGTTCCTTCCATAGGGGCTGGCAGTGTTCCGTAGGGTCCTCTAGGGTTGAGTAAGTGCCCGTAGGAGTCTGTGGGATTCTGTAAGGTTCCAGAGGGTTCTGCAGGGTTCCGTAGGGGCCCGTAGAGTTCCGTAGTGGCTCGTAAAGTTCCGTAGGGCCCTGTGGGGTTCTGTATGGACCTGTAGGGTTCCGTAGGGGCCTGCAGGGTTCTGTAAGTGCCCGCAGGTGTCTGTAGGGTTCCGTAGGGGTCTGTAGGGTTCCGTAGGCCGCTGCAGTGTTCTGTAGGAGCACATAGGGTTTTCGTGAGGCTCCGTTGTGTTGCTAAGGGTCTTGTAGAGTGCTGTCGGGTCCTGGAGTATTCTGTAGGGTTCCAGAGGGGCTTGTAGGGTTCCGTCGAAATCTGTAGGCGTCCCTAGGGGCCCGTGGAGTCCCGTAGATTTCCGTAGGGGCCTGTAGGGTTGTGTAAGTGCCCGCAGGGGTTGGTAGGAGCTTGTAGGGTGCCATATGTTTCCGGAGGGTTGTGTAGGGTTCCGTAGGGGCCTGTGGTGTTCCCTAGGGGCCTGTAGAGTCTCGTACAGTTCCGTAGGGGCCTGTAGGTTTCCATAAGCGCCCGCAGAGGTTTGAAGGGACCCTTACTGTTCCGTAAGGATCCATAGGGCTCCGTAGAGCTTCGTAGGTTCCCTAGAGGCCTGTAGAGTACCGCAGGAGCCAGTAGTGTTCTGTAGGGGTCCGTAAGGTTCCTTCCATAGGGGCTGGCAGTGTTCCGTAGGGTCCTCTAGGGTTGAGTAAGCGCCCGCAGGAGTCTGTAGGAGTCTGTGGGATTCTGTAAGGTTCTGGAGGGTTCTGCCAGGTTCCGTAGGGGCCTGTAGAGTTCCGTAGTGGCTGGTAAAGTTCCTTAGGGCCCTGTACCGTTCCGTAACTGCCTGCAAGGGTCTTTAGGCTTCCGTAGGGGCTGGTAGGGTTCCATAAAGTTCCGTGGGTTCCTGCAGAGTTCTGCAAGTGCCCGCAAGGGCCTGTAGGGGCCCACAGTGTTTCTGTCAGGTTCCGTAGAGTTGCGTAGGTGCCATAGGTTTCCGTAGCGGCTGGTAGTATTCCGTAGGGGTCTGTAAGGTTCCGTAGGCACCTGCAGTGTTCTGTAGGAGCCCATAGGGTTTTCGTGAGGTTCCGTTGTGTTGCTAAGGGTCTTGTAGAGTGCTGTCGGGTCCTGGAGTATTCTGTAGGGTTCCAGAGGGGCTCGTAGGGTTCCGTCAAAATCTGTAGGCTTCCCTAGGGGCCCGTAGGGGCCTGTAGGGTTGTGTAAGTGCCCGCAGGGGTTGGTAGGAGCTTGTAGGGTGCCATATGTTTCCGGAGGGTTGTGTAGGGTTCCGTAGGGGCCTGTGGTGTTCCCTAGGGGCCTGTAGAGTCTCGTACAGTTCCGTAGGGTCCTGTAGGTTTCCATAAACGCCCGCAGAGGTCTGAAGGGTCCCGTACTGTTCCGTAAGGATCCATAGGGTTCCGTAGAGCTTTGTAGGTTCCCTAGAGGGCTGTAGAGTACCGCAGGAGCCAGTAGTGTTCTGTAGGGGCCCGTAGGGTTCCTTCCATAGGGGCTGGCAGTGTTCCGTAGGGTCCTCTAGGGTTGAGTAAGTGCCCGTAGGAGTCTGTGGGATTCTGTAAGGTTCCAGAGGGTTCTGCAGGGTTCCGTAGGGGCCCGTAGAGTTCCGTAGTGGCTCGTAAAGTTCCGTAGGGCCCTGTGGGGTTCTGTATGGACCTGTAGGGTTCCGTAGGGGCCTGCAGGGTTCTGTAAGTGCCCGGAGGTGTCTGTAGGGTTCCGTAGGGGTCTGTAGGGTTCCGTAGGCCGCTGCAGTGTTCTGTAGGAGCACATAGGGTTTTAGTGAGGCTCCGTTGTGTTGCTAAGGGTCTTGTAGAGTGCTGTCGGGTCCTGGAGTATTCTGTAGGGTTCCAGAGGGGCTTGTAGGGTTCCGTCGAAATCTGTAGGCTTCCCTAGGGGCCCGTGGAGTCCCGTAGATTTCCGTAGGGGCCTGTAGGGTTGTGTAAGTGCCCGCAGGGGTTGGTAGGAGCTTGTAGGGTGCCATATGTTTCCGGAGGGTTGTGTAGGGTTCCGTAGGGGCCTGTGGTGTTCCCTAGGGGCCTGTAGAGTCTCGTACAGTTCCGTAGGGTCCTGTAGGTTTCCATAAGCGCCCGCAGAGGTTTGAAGGGACCCTTACTGTTCCGTAAGGATCCATAGGGCTCCGTAGAGCTTCGTAGGTTCCCTAGAGGCCTGTAGAGTACCGCAGGAGCCAGTAGTGTTCTGTAGTGGGTCCGTAAGGTTCCTTCCATAGGGGCTGGCAGTGTTCCGTAGGGTCCTCTAGGGTTGAGTAAGCGCCCGCAGGAGTCTGTAGGAGTCTGTGGGATTCTGTAAGGTTCTGGAGGGTTCTGCCAGGTTCCGTAGGGGCCTGTAGAGTTCCGTAGTGGCTGGTAAAGTTCCTTAGGGCCCTGTACCGTTCCGTAACTGCCTGCAAGGGTCTTTAGGCTTCTGTAGGGGCTGGTAGGGTTCCATAAAGTTCCGTGGGTTCCTGCAGAGTTCTGCAAGTGCCCACAAGGGCCTGTAGGGGCCCACAGTGTTTCTGTCAGGTTCCGTAGAGTTGCGTAGGTGCCATAGGTTTCCGTAGCGGCTGGTAGTATTCCGTAGGGGTCTGTAGGGTTCCGTAGGCACCTGCAGTGTTCTGTAGGAGCCCATAGGTTTTCGTGAGGTTCCGTTGTGTTGCTAAGGGTCTTGTAGAGTGCTGTCGGGTCCTGGAGTATTCTGTAGGGTTCCAGAGGGGCTCGTAGGGTTCCGTCAAAATCTGTAGGCTTCCCTAGGGGCCCGTGGAGTCCCGTAGATTTCCGTAGGGGCCTGTAGGGTTGTGTAAGTGCCCGCAGGGGTTGGTAGGAGCTTGTAGGGTGCCATATGTTTCCAGAGGGTTGTGTAGGGTTTCGTAGGGGCCTGTGGTGTTCCCTAGGGGCCTGTAGAGTCTCGTACAGTTCCGTAGGGTCCTGTAGGTTTCCATAAGCGCCCGCAGAGGTTTGAAGGGACCCGTACTGTTCCGTAAGGATCCATAGGGTTCGTAGAGCTTCGTAGGTTCCCTAGAGGCCTGTAGAGTACCGCAGGAGCCAGTAGTGTTCTGTAGGGGTCCGTAAGGTTCCTTCCATAGGGGCTGGCAGTGTTCCGTAGGGTCCTCTAGGGTTGAGTAAGTGCCTGCAGGAGTCTGTAGGAGTCTGTGGGATTCTGTAAGATTCTGGAGGGTTCTGCCGGGTTCCGTAGGGGCCTGTAGAGTTCCGTAGTGGCTGGTAAAGTTCCCTAGAGCCCTGTACCGTTCCGTAACTGCCTGCAAGGGTCTTTAGGCTTCCGTAGGGGCTGGTAGGGTTCCATAAAGTTCCGTGGGTTCCTGCAGAGTTCTGCAAGTGCCCGCAAGGGCCTGTAGGGGCCCACAGTGTTTCTGTCAGGTTCCGTATAGTTCCGTAGGGGCCATAGGTTTCCGTAGCGGCTGGTAGTATTCCGTAGGGGTCTGTAGGGTTCCGTAGGCACCTGCAGTGTTCTGTAGGAGCCCATAGGGTTTTCGTGAGGTTCCGTTGTGTTGCTAAGGGTCTTGTAGAGTGCTGTCGTGTCCTGGAGTATTCTGTAGGGTTCCAGAGGGGCTCGTAGGGTTCCGTCGAAATCTGTAGGCTTCCCTAGGGGCCCGTGGAGTCCCGTAGATTTCCGTAGGGGCCTGTAGGGTTGTGTAAGTGCCCGCAGGGGTTGGTAGGAGCTTGTAGGGTGCCATATGTTTCCAGAGGGTTGTGTAGGGTTTCGTAGGGGCCTGTAATGTTCCTTAGGGCCCTTTAGAATCTCGTACAGTTCCGTAGCGTCCTGTAGGTTTCCATAAGCGCCCGCAGAGGTCTGAAGGGGCCCGTACTGTTCCGTAAGGATCCATAGGGTTCCATAGAGCTTCGTAGGTTCCCTAGAGGCCTGTAGAGTACCGCAGGAGCCAGTAGTGTTCTGTAGGGGCCCGTAAGGTTCCTTCCATAGGGGCTGGCAGTGTTCCGTAGGGTCCTCTAGGGTTGAGTAAGCGCCCGTAGGAGTCTGTGGGATTCTGTAAGGTTCCGGAGGGTTCTGCAGGGTTCCGTAGGGGCCCGTAGAGTTCCGTAGTGGCTGGTAAAGTTCACTAGAGCCCTGTACCGTTCCGTAACTGCCTGCAAGGGTCTTTAGGCTTCCGTAGGGGCTGGTAGGGTTCCATAAAGTTCCGTGGGTTCCTGCAGAGTTCTGCAAGTGCCCGCAAGGGCCTGTAGGGGGCCACAGTGTTTCTGTCAGGTTCCGTAGAGTTGCGTAGGTGCCATAGGTTTCCGTAGCGGCTGGTAGTATTCCGTAGGGGTCTGTAGGGTTCCGTAGGCACCTGCAGTGTTCTGTAGGAGCCCATAGGGTTTTCGTGAGGTTCCGTTGTGTTGCTAAGGGTCTTGTAGAGTGCTGTCGGGTCCTGGAGTATTCTGTAGGGTTCCAGAGGGGCTCGTAGGGTTCCGTCAAAATCTGTAGGCTTCCCTAGGGGCCCGTGGAGTCCCGTAGATTTCCGTAGGGGCCTGTAGGGTTGTGTAAGTGCCCGCAGGGGTTGGTAGGAGCTTGTAGGGTGCCATATGTTTCCGGAGGGTTGTGTAGGGTTCCGTAGGGGCCTGTGGTGTTCCCTAGGGGCCTGTAGAGTCTCGTACAGTTCCGTAGGGGCCTGTGGTGTTCCCTAGGGGCCTGTAGAGTCTCGTACAGTTCCGTAGGGTCCTGTAGGTTTCCATAAGCGCCCGCAGAGGTCTGAAGGGGCCAGTACTGTTCCGTAAGGATCCATAGGGTTCCGTAGAGCTTCGTAGGTTCCCTAGAGGGCTGTAGAGTACCGCAGGAGCCAGTAGTGTTCTGTAGGGGCCCGTAGGGTTCCTTCCATACGGGCTGTCAGTGTTCCGTAGGGTCCTCTAGGGTTGAGTAAGTGCCCGTAGGAGTCTGTGGGATTCTGTAAGGTTCCGGAGGGTTCTGCCGGGTTCCGTAGGGGCCTGTAGAGTTCCGTAGTGGCTGGTAAAGTTCCCTAGGGCCCTGTACCGTTCCGTAACTGCCTGCAAGGGTCTTTAGGCTTCCGTAGGGGCTGGTAGGGTTCCATAAAGTTCTGTGGGTTCCTGCAGAGTTCTGCAAGTGCCCACAAGGGCCTGTAGGGGCCCACAGTGTTTCTGTCAGGTTCCGTAGAGTTGCGTAGGTGCCATAGGTTTCCGTAGCGGCTGTTAGTATTCCGTAGGGGTCTGTAGGGTTCCGTAGGCACCTGCAGTGTTCTGTAGGAGCCCATAGGGTTTTCGTGAGGTTCCGTTGTGTTGCTAAGGGTCTTGTAGAGTGCTGTCGGGTCCTGGAGTATTCTGTAGGGTTCCAGAGGGGCTCGTAGGGTTCCGTCAAAATCTGTAGGCTTCCCTAGGGGCCCGTGGAGTCCCGTAGATTTCCGTAGGGGCCTGTAGGGTTGTGTAAGTGCCCGCAGGGGTTGGTAGGAGCTTGTAGGGTGCCATATGTTTCCGGAGGGTTGTGTAGGGTTCCGTAGGGGCCTGTGGTGTTCCCTAGGGGCCTGTAGAGTCTCGTACAGTTCCGTAGGGGCCTGTGGTGTTCCCTAGGGGCCTGTAGAGTCTCGTACAGTTCCGTAGGGGCCTGTAGGTTTCCATAAGCGCCCGCAGAGGTCTGAAGGGGCCCGTACTGTTCCGTAAGGAACCATAGGGCTCCCTAGAGCTTCGTAGGTTCCCTAGAGGCCTGTAGAGTACCGCAGGAGCCAGTACTGTTCTGTAGTGGGTCCGTAAGGTTCCTTCCATAGGGGCTGGCAGTGTTCCGTAGGGTCCTCTAGGGTTGAGTAAGCGCCCGCAGGAGTCTGTAGGAGTCTGTGGGATTCTGTAAGGTTCTGGAGGGTTCTGCCAGGTTCCGTAGGGGCCTGTAGAGTTCCGTAGTGGCTGGTAAAGTTCCTTAGGGCCCTGTACTGTTCCGTAACTGCCTGCAAGGGTCTTTAGGCTTCTGTAGGGGCTGGTAGGGTTCCATAAAGTTCCGTGGGTTCCTGCAGAGTTCTGCAAGTGCCCACAAGGGCCTGTAGGGGCCCACAGTGTTTCTGTCAGGTTCCGTAGAGTTCCGTAGGGGCCATAGGTTTCCGTAGCGGCTGGTAGTATTCCGTAGGGGTCTGTAGGGTTCCGTAGGCACCTGCAGTGTTCTGTAGGAGCCGATAGGTTTTCGTGAGGTTCCGTTGTGTTGCTAAGGGTCTTGTAGAGTGCTGTCGGGTCCTGGAGTATTCTGTAGGGTTCCAGAGGGGCTCGTAGGGTTCCGTCAAAATCTGTATGCTTCCCTAGGAACCCGTGGAGTCCCGTAGATTTCCGTAGGGGCCTGTAGGGTTGTGTAAGTGCCCGCAGGGGTTGGTAGGAGCTTGTAGGGTGCCATATGTTTCCAGAGGGTTGTGTAGGGTTTCGTAGGGGCCTGTGGTGTTCCCTAGGGGCCTGTAGAGTCTCGTACAGTTCTGTAGGGGCCTGTGGTGTTCCCTAGGGGCCTGTAGAGTCTCGTACAGTTCCGTAGGGTCCTGTAGGATTCCATAAGCGCCCGCAGAGGTTTGAAGACCCGTACTGTTCCGTAAGGATCCATAGGGCTCCGTAGAGCTTTGTAGGTTCCCTAGAGGCCTGTAGAGTACCGCAGGAGCCAGTAGTGTTCTGTAGGGGCCCGTAAGGTTCCTTCCATAGGGGCTGGCAGTGTTCCGTAGGGTCCTCTAGGGTTGAGTAAGTGCCCGTAGGAGTCTGTGGGATTCTGTAAGGTTCCGGAGGGTTCTGCAGGGTTCCGTAGGGGCCCGTAGAGTTCCGTAGTGGCTGGTAAAGTTCCGTAGGGCCCTGTGGGGTTCTGTATGGACCTGTAGGGTTCCGTAGGGGCCTGCAGGGTTCTGTAAGTGCCCGCAGGTGTCTGTAGGGTTCCGTAGGGGTCTGTAGGGTTCCGTAGGCACCTGCAGTGTTCTGTAGGAGCCCATAGGGTTTTAGTGAGGCTCCGTTGTGTTGCTAAGGGTCTTGTAGAGTGCTGTCGGGTCCTGGAATATTCTGTAGGGTTCCAGAGGGGCTCGTAGGGTTCCGTCGAAATCTGTAGGCTTCCCTAGCGGCCCGTGGAGACCCGTAGATTTCCGTAGGGGCCTGTAGGGTTGTGTAAGTGCCCGCAGGGGTTGGTAGGAGCTTGTAGGGTGCCATATGTTTCTGGAGGGTTGTGTAGGGTTCCGTAGGGGCCTGTGGTGTTCCCTAGGGGCCTGTAGAGTCTCGTACAGTTCCGTAGGGGCCTGTGGTGTTCCCTAGGGGCCTGTAGAGTCTCGTACAGTTCCGTAGGGGCCTGTAGGTTTCCATAAGCGCCCGCAGAGGTTTGAAGGGACCCGTACTGTTCCGTAAGGATCCATAGGGTTCGTAGAGCTTCGTAGGTTCCCTAGAGGCCTGTAGAGTACCGCAGGAGCCAGTAGTGTTCTGTAGGGGTCCGTAAGGTTCCTTCCATAGGGGCTGGCAGTGTTCCGTAGGGTCCTCTAGGGTTGAGTAAGCGCCCGCAGGAGTCTGTAGGAGTCTGTGGGATTCTGTAAGGTTCTGGAGGGTTCTGCCAGGTTCCGTAGGGGCCTGTAGAGTTCCGTAGTGGCTGGTAAAGTTCCTTAGGGCCCTGTACCGTTCCGTAACTGCCTGCAAGGGTCTTTAGGCTTCCGTAGGGGCTGGTAGGGTTCCATAAAGTTCCGTGGGTTCCTGCAGAGTTCTGCAAGTGCCCGCAAGGGCCTGTAGGGGCCCACAGTGTTTCTGTCAGGTTCCGTAGAGTTGCGTAGGTGCCATAGGTTTCCGTAGCGGCTGGTAGTATTCCGTAGGGGTCTGTAGGGTTCCGTAGGCACCTGCAGTGTTCTGTAGGAGCCCATAGGGTTTTCGTGAGGTTCCGTTGTGTTGCTAAGGGTCTTGTAGAGTGCTGTCGGGTCCTGGAGTATTCTGTAGGGTTCCAGAGGGGCTCGTAGGGTTCCGTCAAAATCTGTAGGCTTCCCTAGGGGCCCGTAGGGGCCTGTAGGGTTGTGTAAGTGCCCGCAGGGGTTGGTAGGAGCTTGTAGGGTGCCATATGTTTCCGGAGGGTTGTGTAGGGTTCCGTAGGGGCCTGTGGTGTTCCCTAGGGGCCTGTAGAGTCTCGTACAGTTCCGTAGGGTCCTGTAGGTTTCCATAAACGCCCGCAGAGGTCTGAAGGGTCCCGTACTGTTCCGTAAGGATCCATAGGGTTCCGTAGAGCTTTGTAGGTTCCCTAGAGGGCTGTAGAGTACCGCAGGAGCCAGTAGTGTTCTGTAGGGGCCCGTAGGGTTCCTTCCATAGGGGCTGGCAGTGTTCCGTAGGGTCCTCTAGGGTTGAGTAAGTGCCTGCAGGAGTCTGTAGGAGTCTGTGGGATTCTGTAAGATTCTGGAGGGTTCTGCCGGGTTCCGTAGGGGCCTGTAGAGTTCCGTAGTGGCTGGTAAAGTTCCCTAGAGCCCTGTACCGTTCCGTAACTGCCTGCAAGGGTCTTTAGGCTTCCGTAGGGGCTGGTAGGGTTCCATAAAGTTCCGTGGGTTCCTGCAGAGTTCTGCAAGTGCCCGCAAGGGCCTGTAGGGGCCCACAGTGTTTCTGTCAGGTTCCGTATAGTTCCGTAGGGGCCATAGGTTTCCGTAGCGGCTGGTAGTATTCCGTAGGGGTCTGTAGGGTTCCGTAGGCACCTGCAGTGTTCTGTAGGAGCCCATAGGGTTTTCGTGAGGTTCCGTTGTGTTGCTAAGGGTCTTGTAGAGTGCTGTCGTGTCCTGGAGTATTCTGTAGGGTTCCAGAGGGGCTCGTAGGGTTCCGTCGAAATCTGTAGGCTTCCCTAGGGGCCCGTGGAGTCCCGTAGATTTCCGTAGGGGCCTGTAGGGTTGTGTAAGTGCCCGCAGGGGTTGGTAGGAGCTTGTAGGGTGCCATATGTTTCCAGAGGGTTGTGTAGGGTTTCGTAGGGGCCTGTAATGTTCCTTAGGGCCCTTTAGAATCTCGTACAGTTCCGTAGCGTCCTGTAGGTTTCCATAAGCGCCCGCAGAGGTCTGAAGGGGCCCGTACTGTTCCGTAAGGATCCATAGGGTTCCATAGAGCTTCGTAGGTTCCCTAGAGGCCTGTAGAGTACCGCAGGAGCCAGTAGTGTTCTGTAGGGGCCCGTAAGGTTCCTTCCATAGGGGCTGGCAGTGTTCCGTAGGGTCCTCTAGGGTTGAGTAAGCGCCCGTAGGAGTCTGTGGGATTCTGTAAGGTTCCGGAGGGTTCTGCAGGGTTCCGTAGGGGCCCGTAGAGTTCCGTAGTGGCTGGTAAAGTTCACTAGAGCCCTGTACCGTTCCGTAACTGCCTGCAAGGGTCTTTAGGCTTCCGTAGGGGCTGGTAGGGTTCCATAAAGTTCCGTGGGTTCCTGCAGAGTTCTGCAAGTGCCCGCAAGGGCCTGTAGGGGGCCACAGTGTTTCTGTCAGGTTCCGTAGAGTTGCGTAGGTGCCATAGGTTTCCGTAGCGGCTGGTAGTATTCCGTAGGGGTCTGTAGGGTTCCGTAGGCACCTGCAGTGTTCTGTAGGAGCCCATAGGGTTTTCGTGAGGTTCCGTTGTGTTGCTAAGGGTCTTGTAGAGTGCTGTCGGGTCCTGGAGTATTCTGTAGGGTTCCAGAGGGGCTCGTAGGGTTCCGTCAAAATCTGTAGGCTTCCCTAGGGGCCCGTGGAGTCCCGTAGATTTCCGTAGGGGCCTGTAGGGTTGTGTAAGTGCCCGCAGGGGTTGGTAGGAGCTTGTAGGGTGCCATATGTTTCCGGAGGGTTGTGTAGGGTTCCGTAGGGGCCTGTGGTGTTCCCTAGGGGCCTGTAGAGTCTCGTACAGTTCCGTAGGGGCCTGTGGTGTTCCCTAGGGGCCTGTAGAGTCTCGTACAGTTCCGTAGGGTCCTGTAGGTTTCCATAAGCGCCCGCAGAGGTCTGAAGGGGCCAGTACTGTTCCGTAAGGATCCATAGGGTTCCGTAGAGCTTCGTAGGTTCCCTAGAGGGCTGTAGAGTACCGCAGGAGCCAGTAGTGTTCTGTAGGGGCCCGTAGGGTTCCTTCCATACGGGCTGTCAGTGTTCCGTAGGGTCCTCTAGGGTTGAGTAAGTGCCCGTAGGAGTCTGTGGGATTCTGTAAGGTTCCGGAGGGTTCTGCCGGGTTCCGTAGGGGCCTGTAGAGTTCCGTAGTGGCTGGTAAAGTTCCCTAGGGCCCTGTACCGTTCCGTAACTGCCTGCAAGGGTCTTTAGGCTTCCGTAGGGGCTGGTAGGGTTCCATAAAGTTCTGTGGGTTCCTGCAGAGTTCTGCAAGTGCCCACAAGGGCCTGTAGGGGCCCACAGTGTTTCTGTCAGGTTCCGTAGAGTTGCGTAGGTGCCATAGGTTTCCGTAGCGGCTGTTAGTATTCCGTAGGGGTCTGTAGGGTTCCGTAGGCACCTGCAGTGTTCTGTAGGAGCCCATAGGGTTTTCGTGAGGTTCCGTTGTGTTGCTAAGGGTCTTGTAGAGTGCTGTCGGGTCCTGGAGTATTCTGTAGGGTTCCAGAGGGGCTCGTAGGGTTCCGTCAAAATCTGTAGGCTTCCCTAGGGGCCCGTGGAGTCCCGTAGATTTCCGTAGGGGCCTGTAGGGTTGTGTAAGTGCCCGCAGGGGTTGGTAGGAGCTTGTAGGGTGCCATATGTTTCCGGAGGGTTGTGTAGGGTTCCGTAGGGGCCTGTGGTGTTCCCTAGGGGCCTGTAGAGTCTCGTACAGTTCCGTAGGGGCCTGTGGTGTTCCCTAGGGGCCTGTAGAGTCTCGTACAGTTCCGTAGGGGCCTGTAGGTTTCCATAAGCGCCCGCAGAGGTCTGAAGGGGCCCGTACTGTTCCGTAAGGAACCATAGGGCTCCCTAGAGCTTCGTAGGTTCCCTAGAGGCCTGTAGAGTACCGCAGGAGCCAGTACTGTTCTGTAGTGGGTCCGTAAGGTTCCTTCCATAGGGGCTGGCAGTGTTCCGTAGGGTCCTCTAGGGTTGAGTAAGCGCCCGCAGGAGTCTGTAGGAGTCTGTGGGATTCTGTAAGGTTCTGGAGGGTTCTGCCAGGTTCCGTAGGGGCCTGTAGAGTTCCGTAGTGGCTGGTAAAGTTCCTTAGGGCCCTGTACTGTTCCGTAACTGCCTGCAAGGGTCTTTAGGCTTCTGTAGGGGCTGGTAGGGTTCCATAAAGTTCCGTGGGTTCCTGCAGAGTTCTGCAAGTGCCCACAAGGGCCTGTAGGGGCCCACAGTGTTTCTGTCAGGTTCCGTAGAGTTCCGTAGGGGCCATAGGTTTCCGTAGCGGCTGGTAGTATTCCGTAGGGGTCTGTAGGGTTCCGTAGGCACCTGCAGTGTTCTGTAGGAGCCGATAGGTTTTCGTGAGGTTCCGTTGTGTTGCTAAGGGTCTTGTAGAGTGCTGTCGGGTCCTGGAGTATTCTGTAGGGTTCCAGAGGGGCTCGTAGGGTTCCGTCAAAATCTGTATGCTTCCCTAGGAACCCGTGGAGTCCCGTAGATTTCCGTAGGGGCCTGTAGGGTTGTGTAAGTGCCCGCAGGGGTTGGTAGGAGCTTGTAGGGTGCCATATGTTTCCAGAGGGTTGTGTAGGGTTTCGTAGGGGCCTGTGGTGTTCCCTAGGGGCCTGTAGAGTCTCGTACAGTTCTGTAGGGGCCTGTGGTGTTCCCTAGGGGCCTGTAGAGTCTCGTACAGTTCCGTAGGGTCCTGTAGGATTCCATAAGCGCCCGCAGAGGTTTGAAGGGACCCGTACTGTTCCGTAAGGATCCATAGGGCTCCGTAGAGCTTTGTAGGTTCCCTAGAGGCCTGTAGAGTACCGCAGGAGCCAGTAGTGTTCTGTAGGGGCCCGTAAGGTTCCTTCCATAGGGGCTGGCAGTGTTCCGTAGGGTCCTCTAGGGTTGAGTAAGTGCCCGTAGGAGTCTGTGGGATTCTGTAAGGTTCCGGAGGGTTCTGCAGGGTTCCGTAGGGGCCCGTAGAGTTCCGTAGTGGCTGGTAAAGTTCCGTAGGGCCCTGTGGGGTTCTGTATGGACCTGTAGGGTTCCGTAGGGGCCTGCAGGGTTCTGTAAGTGCCCGCAGGTGTCTGTAGGGTTCCGTAGGGGTCTGTAGGGTTCCGTAGGCACCTGCAGTGTTCTGTAGGAGCCCATAGGGTTTTAGTGAGGCTCCGTTGTGTTGCTAAGGGTCTTGTAGAGTGCTGTCGGGTCCTGGAATATTCTGTAGGGTTCCAGAGGGGCTCGTAGGGTTCCGTCGAAATCTGTAGGCTTCCCTAGCGGCCCGTGGAGACCCGTAGATTTCCGTAGGGGCCTGTAGGGTTGTGTAAGTGCCCGCAGGGGTTGGTAGGAGCTTGTAGGGTGCCATATGTTTCTGGAGGGTTGTGTAGGGTTCCGTAGGGGCCTGTGGTGTTCCCTAGGGGCCTGTAGAGTCTCGTACAGTTCCGTAGGGGCCTGTGGTGTTCCCTAGGGGCCTGTAGAGTCTCGTACAGTTCCGTAGGGGCCTGTAGGTTTCCATAAGCGCCCGCAGAGGTTTGAAGGGACCCGTACTGTTCCGTAAGGATCCATAGGGTTCGTAGAGCTTCGTAGGTTCCCTAGAGGCCTGTAGAGTACCGCAGGAGCCAGTAGTGTTCTGTAGGGGTCCGTAAGGTTCCTTCCATAGGGGCTGGCAGTGTTCCGTAGGGTCCTCTAGGGTTGAGTAAGCGCCCGCAGGAGTCTGTAGGAGTCTGTGGGATTCTGTAAGGTTCTGGAGGGTTCTGCCAGGTTCCGTAGGGGCCTGTAGAGTTCCGTAGTGGCTGGTAAAGTTCCTTAGGGCCCTGTACCGTTCCGTAACTGCCTGCAAGGGTCTTTAGGCTTCCGTAGGGGCTGGTAGGGTTCCATAAAGTTCCGTGGGTTCCTGCAGAGTTCTGCAAGTGCCCGCAAGGGCCTGTAGGGGCCCACAGTGTTTCTGTCAGGTTCCGTAGAGTTGCGTAGGTGCCATAGGTTTCCGTAGCGGCTGGTAGTATTCCGTAGGGGTCTGTAGGGTTCCGTAGGCACCTGCAGTGTTCTGTAGGAGCCCATAGGGTTTTCGTGAGGTTCCGTTGTGTTGCTAAGGGTCTTGTAGAGTGCTGTCGGGTCCTGGAGTATTCTGTAGGGTTCCAGAGGGGCTCGTAGGGTTCCGTCAAAATCTGTAGGCTTCCCTAGGGGCCCGTAGGGGCCTGTAGGGTTGTGTAAGTGCCCGCAGGGGTTGGTAGGAGCTTGTAGGGTGCCATATGTTTCCGGAGGGTTGTGTAGGGTTCCGTAGGGGCCTGTGGTGTTCCCTAGGGGCCTGTAGAGTCTCGTACAGTTCCGTAGGGTCCTGTAGGTTTCCATAAACGCCCGCAGAGGTCTGAAGGGTCCCGTACTGTTCCGTAAGGATCCATAGGGTTCCGTAGAGCTTTGTAGGTTCCCTAGAGGGCTGTAGAGTACCGCAGGAGCCAGTAGTGTTCTGTAGGGGCCCGTAGGGTTCCTTCCATAGGGGCTGGCAGTGTTCCGTAGGGTCCTCTAGGGTTGAGTAAGTGCCCGTAGGAGTCTGTGGGATTCTGTAAGGTTCCAGAGGGTTCTGCAGGGTTCCGTAGGGGCCCGTAGAGTTCCGTAGTGGCTCGTAAAGTTCCGTAGGGCCCTGTGGGGTTCTGTATGGACCTGTAGGGTTCCGTAGGGGCCTGCAGGGTTCTGTAAGTGCCCGCAGGTGTCTGTAGGGTTCCGTAGGGGTCTGTAGGGTTCCGTAGGCCGCTGCAGTGTTCTGTAGGAGCACATAGGGTTTTAGTGAGGCTCCGTTGTGTTGCTAAGGGTCTTGTAGAGTGCTGTCGGGTCCTGGAGTATTCTGTAGGGTTCCAGAGGGGCTTGTAGGGTTCCGTCGAAATCTGTAGGCGTCCCTAGGGGCCCGTGGAGTCCCGTAGATTTCCGTAGGGGCCTGTAGGGTTGTGTAAGTGCCCGCAGGGGTTGGTAGGAGCTTGTAGGGTGCCATATGTTTCCGGAGGGTTGTGTAGGGTTCCGTAGGGGCCTGTGGTGTTCCCTAGGGGCCTGTAGAGTCTCGTACAGTTCCGTAGGGGCCTGTAGGTTTCCATAAGCGCCCGCAGAGGTTTGAAGGGACCCTTACTGTTCCGTAAGGATCCATAGGGCTCCGTAGAGCTTCGTAGGTTCCCTAGAGGCCTGTAGAGTACCGCAGGAGCCAGTAGTGTTCTGTAGGGGTCCGTAAGGTTCCTTCCATAGGGGCTGGCAGTGTTCCGTAGGGTCCTCTAGGGTTGAGTAAGCGCCCGCAGGAGTCTGTAGGAGTCTGTGGGATTCTGTAAGGTTCTGGAGGGTTCTGCCAGGTTCCGTAGGGGCCTGTAGAGTTCCGTAGTGGCTGGTAAAGTTCCTTAGGGCCCTGTACCGTTCCGTAACTGCCTGCAAGGGTCTTTAGGCTTCCGTAGGGGCTGGTAGGGTTCCATAAAGTTCCGTGGGTTCCTGCAGAGTTCTGCAAGTGCCCGCAAGGGCCTGTAGGGGCCCACAGTGTTTCTGTCAGGTTCCGTAGAGTTGCGTAGGTGCCATAGGTTTCCGTAGCGGCTGGTAGTATTCCGTAGGGGTCTGTAGGGTTCCGTAGGCACCTGCAGTGTTCTGTAGGAGCCCATAGGGTTTTCGTGAGGTTCCGTTGTGTTGCTAAGGGTCTTGTAGAGTGCTGTCGTGTCCTGGAGTATTCTGTAGGGTTCCAGAGGGGCTCGTAGGGTTCCGTCGAAATCTGTAGGCTTCCCTAGGGGCCCGTGGAGTCCCGTAGATTTCCGTAGGGGCCTGTAGGGTTGTGTAAGTGCCCGCAGGGGTTGGTAGGAGCTTGTAGGGTGCCATATGTTTCCAGAGGGTTGTGTAGGGTTTCGTAGGGGCCTGTGGTGTTCCTTAGGGCCCTTTAGAATCTCGTACAGTTCCGTAGCGTCCTGTAGGTTTCCATAAGCGCCCGCAGAGGTCTGAAGGGGCCCGTACTGTTCCGTAAGGATCCATAGGGTTCCATAGAGCTTCGTAGGTTCCCTAGAGGCCTGTAGAGTACCGCAGGAGCCAGTAGTGTTCTGTAGGGGCCCGTAAGGTTCCTTCCATAGGGGCTGGCAGTGTTCCGTAGGGTCCTCTAGGGTTGAGTAAGCGCCCGTAGGAGTCTGTGGGATTCTGTAAGGTTCCGGAGGGTTCTGCAGGGTTCCGTAGGGGCCCGTAGAGTTCCGTAGTGGCTGGTAAAGTTCACTAGAGCCCTGTACCGTTCCGTAACTGCCTGCAAGGGTCTTTAGGCTTCCGTAGGGGCTGGTAGGGTTCCATAAAGTTCCGTGGGTTCCTGCAGAGTTCTGCAAGTGCCCGCAAGGGCCTGTAGGGGGCCACAGTGTTTCTGTCAGGTTCCGTAGAGTTGCGTAGGTGCCATAGGTTTCCGTAGCGGCTGGTAGTATTCCGTAGGGGTCTGTAGGGTTCCGTAGGCACCTGCAGTGTTCTGTAGGAGCCCATAGGGTTTTCGTGAGGTTCCGTTGTGTTGCTAAGGGTCTTGTAGAGTGCTGTCGGGTCCTGGAGTATTCTGTAGGGTTCCAGAGGGGCTCGTAGGGTTCCGTCAAAATCTGTAGGCTTCCCTAGGGGCCCGTGGAGTCCCGTAGATTTCCGTAGGGGCCTGTAGGGTTGTGTAAGTGCCCGCAGGGGTTGGTAGGAGCTTGTAGGGTGCCATATGTTTCCGGAGGGTTGTGTAGGGTTCCGTAGGGGCCTGTGGTGTTCCCTAGGGGCCTGTAGAGTCTCGTACAGTTCCGTAGGGTCCTGTAGGTTTCCATAAGCGCCCGCAGAGGTCTGAAGGGGCCCGTACTGTTCCGTAAGGATCCATAGGGTTCCGTAGAGCTTCGTAGGTTCCCTAGAGGGCTGTAGAGTACCGCAGGAGCCAGTAGTGTTCTGTAGGGGCCCGTAGGGTTCCTTCCATACGGGCTGTCAGTGTTCCGTAGGGTCCTCTAGGGTTGAGTAAGTGCCCGTAGGAGTCTGTGGGATTCTGTAAGGTTCCGGAGGGTTCTGCCGGGTTCCGTAGGGGCCTGTAGAGTTCCGTAGTGGCTGGTAAAGTTCCCTAGGGCCCTGTACCGTTCCGTAACTGCCTGCAAGGGTCTTTAGGCTACCGTAGGGGCTGGTAGGGTTCCATAAAGTTCTGTGGGTTTCTGCAGAGTTCTGCAAGTGCCCACAAGGGCCTGTAGGGGCCCACAGTGTTTCTGTCAGGTTCCGTAGAGTTGCGTAGGTGCCATAGGTTTCCGTAGCGGCTGTTAGTATTCCGTAGGGGTCTGTAGGGTTCCGTAGGCACCTGCAGTGTTCTGTAGGAGCCCATAGGGTTTTCGTGAGGTTCCGTTGTGTTGCTAAGGGTCTTGTAGAGTGCTGTCGGGTCCTGGAGTATTCTGTAGGGTTCCAGAGGGGCTCGTAGGGTTCCGTCAAAATCTGTAGGCTTCCCTAGGGGCACGTGGAGTCCCGTAGATTTCCGTAGGGGCCTGTAGGGTTGTGTAAGTGCCCGCAGGGGTTGGTAGGAGCTTGTAGGGTGCCATATGTTTCCGGAGGGTTGTGTAGGGTTCCGTAGGGGCCTGTGGTGTTCCCTAGGGGCCTGTAGAGTCTCGTACAGTTCCGTAGGGGCCTGTGGTGTTCCCTAGGGGCCTGTAGAGTCTCGTACAGTTCCGTAGGGGCCTGTAGGTTTCCATAAGCGCCCGCAGAGGTCTGAAGGGGCCCGTACTGTTCCGTAAGGAACCATAGGGCTCCCTAGAGCTTCGTAGGTTCCCTAGAGGCCTGTAGAGTACCGCAGGAGCCAGTACTGTTCTGTAGTGGGTCCGTAAGGTTCCTTCCATAGGGGCTGGCAGTGTTCCGTAGGGTCCTCTAGGGTTGAGTAAGCGCCCGCAGGAGTCTGTAGGAGTCTGTGGGATTCTGTAAGGTTCTGGAGGGTTCTGCCAGGTTCCGTAGGGGCCTGTAGAGTTCCGTAGTGGCTGGTAAAGTTCCTTAGGGCCCTGTACTGTTCCGTAACTGCCTGCAAGGGTCTTTAGGCTTCTGTAGGGGCTGGTAGGGTTCCATAAAGTTCCGTGGGTTCCTGCAGAGTTCTGCAAGTGCCCACAAGGGCCTGTAGGGGCCCACAGTGTTTCTGTCAGGTTCCGTAGAGTTCCGTAGGGGCCATAGGTTTCCGTAGCGGCTGGTAGTATTCCGTAGGGGTCTGTAGGGTTCCGTAGGCACCTGCAGTGTTCTGTAGGAGCCGATAGGTTTTCGTGAGGTTCCGTTGTGTTGCTAAGGGTCTTGTAGAGTGCTGTCGGGTCCTGGAGTATTCTGTAGGGTTCCAGAGGGGCTCGTAGGGTTCCGTCAAAATCTGTATGCTTCCCTAGGAACCCGTGGAGTCCCGTAGATTTCCGTAGGGGCCTGTAGGGTTGTGTAAGTGCCCGCAGGGGTTGGTAGGAGCTTGTAGGGTGCCATATGTTTCCAGAGGGTTGTGTAGGGTTTCGTAGGGGCCTGTGGTGTTCCCTAGGGGCCTGTAGAGTCTCGTACAGTTCCGTAGGGGCCTGTGGTGTTCCCTAGGGGCCTGTAGAGTCTCGTACAGTTCCGTAGGGTCCTGTAGGATTCCATAAGCGCCCGCAGAGGTTTGAAGGGACCCGTACTGTTCCGTAAGGATCCATAGGGCTCCGTAGAGCTTCGTAGGTTCCCTAGAGGCCTGTAGAGTACCGCAGGAGCCAGTAGTGTTCTGTAGGGGCCCGTAAGGTTCCTTCCATAGGGGCTGGCAGTGTTCCGTAGGGTCCTCTAGGGTTGAGTAAGTGCCCGTAGGAGTCTGTGGGATTCTGTAAGGTTCCGGAGGGTTCTGCAGGGTTCTGTAGGGGCCCGTAGAGTTCCGTAGTGGCTCGTAAAGTTCCGTAGGGCCCTGTGGGGTTCTGTATGGACCTGTAGGGTTCCGTAGGGGCCTGCAGGGTTCTGTAAGTGCCCGCAGGTGTCTGTAGGGTTCCGTAGGGGTCTGTAGGGTTCCGTAGGCACCTGCAGTGTTCTGTAGGAGCCCATAGGGTTTTAGTGAGGCTCCGTTGTGTTGCTAAGGGTCTTGTAGAGTGCTGTCGGGTCCTGGAATATTCTGTAGGGTTCCAGAGGGGCTCGTAGGGTTCCGTCGAAATCTGTAGGCTTCCCTAGGGGCCCGTGGAGACCCGTAGATTTCCGTAGGGGCCTGTAGGGTTGTGTAAGTGCCCGCAGGGGTTGGTAGGAGCTTGTAGGGTGCCATATGTTTCCGGAGGGTTGTGTAGGGTTCCGTAGGGGCCTGTGGTGTTCCCTAGGGGCCTGTAGAGTCTCGTACAGTTCCGTAGGGTCCTGTAGGTTTCCATAAGCTCCCGCAGAGGTTTGAAGGGACCCGTACTGTTCCGTAAGGATCCATAGGGCTCCCTAGAGCTTCGTAGGTTCCCTAGAGGGCTGTAGAGTACCGCAGGAGCCAGTAGTGTTCTGTAGGGGTCCGTAAGGTTCCTTCCATAGGGGCTGGCAGTGTTCCGTAGGGTCCTCTAGGGTTGAGTAAGCGCCCGCAGGAGTCTGTAGGAGTCTGTGGGATTCTGTAAGGTTCTGGAGGGTTCTGCCAGGTTCCGTAGGGGCCTGTAGAGTTCCGTAGTGGCTGGTAAAGTTCCTTAGGGCCCTGTACCGTTCCGTAACTGCCTGCAAGGGTCTTTAGGCTTCCGTAGGGGCTGGTAGGGTTCCATAAAGTTCCGTGGGTTCCTGCAGAGTTCTGCAAGTGCCCGCAAGGGCCTGTAGGGGCCCACAGTGTTTCTGTCAGGTTCCGTAGAGTTGCGTAGGTGCCATAGGTTTCCGTAGCGGCTGGTAGTATTCCGTAGGGGTCTGTAGGGTTCCGTAGGCACCTGCAGTGTTCTGTAGGAGCCCATAGGGGTTTCGTGAGGTTCCGTTGTGTTGCTAAGGGTCTTGTAGAGTGCTGTCGGGTCCTGGAGTATTCTGTAGGGTTCCAGAGGGGCTCGTAGGGTTCCGTCAAAATCTGTAGGCTTCCCTAGGGGCCCGTAGGGGCCTGTAGGGTTGTGTAAGTGCCCGCAGGGGTTGGTAGGAGCTTGTAGGGTGCCATATGTTTCCGGAGGGTTGTGTAGGGTTCCGTAGGGGCCTGTGGTGTTCCCTAGGGGCCTGTAGAGTCTCGTACAGTTCCGTAGGGTCCTGTAGGTTTCCATAAACGCCCGCAGAGGTCTGAAGGGTCCCGTACTGTTCCGTAAGGATCCATAGGGTTCCGTAGAGCTTTGTAGGTTCCCTAGAGGGCTGTAGAGTACCGCAGGAGCCAGTAGTGTTCTGTAGGGGCCCGTAGGGTTCCTTCCATAGGGGCTGGCAGTGTTCCGTAGGGGCCTGTAGGGTTGAGTAAGTGCCCGTAGGAGTCTGTGGGATTCTGTAAGGTTCCAGAGGGTTCTGCAGGGTTCCGTAGGGGCCCGTAGAGTTCCGTAGTGGCTCGTAAAGTTCCGTAGGGCCCTGTGGGGTTCTGTATGGACCTGTAGGGTTCCGTAGGGGCCTGCAGGGTTCTGTAAGTGCCCGCAGGTGTCTGTAGGGTTCCGTAGGGGTCTGTAGGGTTCCGTAGGCCGCTGCAGTGTTCTGTAGGAGCACATAGGGTTTTAGTGAGGCTCCGTTGTGTTGCTAAGGGTCTTGTAGAGTGCTGTCGGGTCCTGGAGTATTCTGTAGGGTTCCAGAGGGGCTTGTAGGGTTCCGTCGAAATCTGTAGGGTTCCCTAGGGGCCCGTGGAGTCCCGTAGATTTCCGTAGGGGCCTGTAGGGTTGTGTAAGTGCCCGCAGGGGTTGGTAGGAGCTTGTAGGGTGCCATATGTTTCCGGAGGGTTGTGTAGGGTTCCGTAGGGGCCTGTGGTGTTCCCTAGGGGCCTGTAGAGTCTCGTACAGTTCCGTAGGGTCCTGTAGGTTTCCATAAGCGCCCGCAGAGGTTTGAAGGGACCCTTACTGTTCCGTAAGGATCCATAGGGCTCCGTAGAGCTTCGTAGGTTCCCTAGAGGCCTGTAGAGTACCGCAGGAGCCAGTAGTGTTCTGTAGTGGGTCCGTAAGGTTCCTTCCATAGGGGCTGGCAGTGTTCCGTAGGGTCCTCTAGGGTTGAGTAAGCGCCCGCAGGAGTCTGTAGGAGTCTGTGGGATTCTGTAAGGTTCTGGAGGGTTCTGCCAGGTTCCGTAGGGGCCTGTAGAGTTCCGTAGTGGCTGGTAAAGTTCCTTAGGGCCCTGTACCGTTCCGTAACTGCCTGCAAGGGTCTTTAGGCTTCTGTAGGGGCTGGTAGGGTTCCATAAAGTTCCGTGGGTTCCTGCAGAGTTCTGCAAGTGCCCACAAGGGCCTGTAGGGGCCCACAGTGTTTCTGTCAGGTTCCGTAGAGTTGCGTAGGTGCCATAGGTTTCCGTAGCGGCTGGTAGTATTCCGTAGGGGTCTGTAGGGTTCCGTAGGCACCTGCAGTGTTCTGTAGGAGCCCATAGGTTTTCGTGAGGTTCCGTTGTGTTGCTAAGGGTCTTGTAGAGTGCTGTCGGGTCCTGGAGTATTCTGTAGGGTTCCAGAGGGGCTCGTAGGGTTCCGTCAAAATCTGTAGGCTTCCCTAGGGGCCCGTGGAGTCCCGTAGATTTCCGTAGGGGCCTGTAGGGTTGTGTAAGTGCCCGCAGGGGTTGGTAGGAGCTTGTAGGGTGCCATATGTTTCCAGAGGGTTGTGTAGGGTTTCGTAGGGGCCTGTGGTGTTCCTTAGGGCCCTTTAGAATCTCGTACAGTTCCGTAGCGTCCTGTAGGTTTCCATAAGCGCCCGCAGAGGTCTGAAGGGGCCCGTACTGTTCCGTAAGGATCCATAGGGTTCCATAGAGCTTCGTAGGTTCCCTAGAGGCCTGTAGAGTACCGCAGGAGCCAGTAGTGTTCTGTAGGGGCCCGTAAGGTTCCTTCCATAGGGGCTGGCAGTGTTCCGTAGGGTCCTCTAGGGTTGAGTAAGCGCCCGTAGGAGTCTGTGGGATTCTGTAAGGTTCCGGAGGGTTCTGCAGGGTTCCGTAGGGGCCCGTAGAGTTCCGTAGTGGCTGGTAAAGTTCACTAGAGCCCTGTACCGTTCCGTAACTGCCTGCAAGGGTCTTTAGGCTTCCGGAGGGGCTGGTAGGGTTCCATAAAGTTCCGTGGGTTCCTGCAGAGTTCTGCAAGTGCCCGCAAGGGCCTGTAGGGGGCCACAGTGTTTCTGTCAGGTTCCGTAGAGTTGCGTAGGTGCCATAGGTTTCCGTAGCGGCTGTTAGTATTCCGTAGGGGTCTGTAGGGTTCCGTAGGCACCTGCAGTGTTCTGTAGGAGCCCATAGGGTTTTAGTGAGGTTCCGTTGTGTTGCTAAGGGTCTTGTAGAGTGCTGTCGGGTCCTGGAGTATTCTGTAGGGTTCCAGAGGGGCTCGTAGGGTTCCGTCGAAATCTGTAGGCTTCCCTAGGGGCCCCTGGAGTCCCGTAGATTTCCGTAGGGGCCTGTAGGGTTGTGTAAGTGCCCGCAGGGGTTGGTAGGAGCTTGTAGGGTGCCATATGTTTCCAGAGGGTTGTGTAGGGTTTCGTAGGGGCCTGTGGTGTTCCTTAGGGCCCTTTAGAATCTCGTACAGTTCCGTAGCGTCCTGTAGGTTTCCATAAGCGCCCGCAGAGGTCTGAAGGGGCCCGTACTGTTCCGTAAGGATCCATAGGGTTCCATAGAGCTTCGTAGGTTCCCTAGAGGCCTGTAGAGTACCGCAGGAGCCAGTAGTGTTCTGTAGGGGCCCGTAAGGTTCCTTCCATAGGGGCTGGCAGTGTTCCGTAGGGTCCTCTAGGGTTGAGTAAGCGCCCGTAGGAGTCTGTGGGATTCTGTAAGGTTCCAGAGGGTTCTGCAGGGTTCCGTAGGGGCCCGTAGAGTTCCGTAGTGGCTGGTAAAGTTCACTAGAGCCCTGTACCGTTCCGTAACTGCCTGCAAGGGTCTTTAGGCTTCCGTAGGGGCTGGTAGGGTTCCATAAAGTTCCGTGGGTTCCTGCAGAGTTCTGCAAGTGCCCGCAAGGGCCTGTAGGGGGCCACAGTGTTTCTGTCAGGTTCCGTAGAGTTGCGTAGGTGCCATAGGTTTCCGTAGCGGCTGTTAGTATTCCGTAGGGGTCTGTAGGGTTCCGTAGGCACCTGCAGTGTTCTGTAGGAGCCCATAGGGTTTTCGTGAGGTTCCGTTGTGTTGCTAAGGGTCTTGTAGAGTGCTGTCGGGTCCTGGAGTATTCTGTAGGGTTCCAGAGGGGCTCGTAGGGTTCCGTCAAAATCTGTAGGCTTCCCTAGGGGCCCGTGGAGTCCCGTAGATTTCCGTAGGGGCCTGTAGGGTTGTGTAAGTGCCCGCAGGGGTTGGTAGGAGCTTGTAGGGTGCCATATGTTTCCGGAGGGTTGTGTAGGGTTCCGTAGGGGCCTGTGGTGTTCCCTAGGGGCCTGTAGAGTCTCGTACAGTTTCGTAGGGGCCTGTGGTGTTCCCTATGGGCCTGTAGAGTCTCGTACAGTTCCGTAGGGTCCTGTAGGTTTCCATAAGCGCCCGCAGAGGTCTGAAGGGGCCCGTACTGTTCCGTAAGGATCCATAGGGTTCCGTAGAGCTTCGTAGGTTCCCTAGAGGGCTGTAGAGTACCGCAGGAGCCAGTAGTGTTCTGTAGGGGCCCGTAGGGTTCCTTCCATACGGGCTGTCAGTGTTCCGTAGGGTCCTCTAGGGTTGAGTAAGTGCCCGTAGGAGTCTGTGGGATTCTGTAAGGTTCCGGAGGGTTCTGCCGGGTTCCGTAGGGGCCTGTAGAGTTCCGTAGTGGCTGGTAAAGTTCCCTAGGGCCCTGTACCGTTCCGTAACTGCCTGCAAGGGTCTTTAGGCTTCCGTAGGGGCTGGTAGGGTTCCATAAAGTTCTGTGGGTTCCTGCAGAGTTCTGCAAGTGCCCACAAGGGCCTGTAGGGGCCCACAGTGTTTCTGTCAGGTTCCGTAGAGTTGCGTAGGTGCCATAGGTTTCCGTAGCGGCTGTTAGTATTCCGTAGGGGTCTGTAGGGTTCCGTAGGCACCTGCAGTGTTCTGTAGGAGCCCATAGGGTTTTCGTGAGGTTCCGTTGTGTTGCTAAGGGTCTTGTAGAGTGCTGTCGGGTCCTGGAGTATTCTGTAGGGTTCCAGAGGGGGCTCGTAGGGTTCCGTCAAAATCTGTAGGCTTCCCTAGGGGCACGTGGAGTCCCGTTAGATTTCCGTAGGGGCCTGTAGGGTTGTGTAAGTGCCCGCAGGGGTTGGTAGGAGCTTGTAGGGTGCCATATGTTTCCGGAGGGTTGTGTAGGGTTCCGTAGGGGCCTGTGGTGTTCCCCTAGGGGCCTGTAGAGTCTCGTACAGTTCCGTAGGGGCCTGTGGTGTTCCCTAGGGGCCTGTAGAGTCTCGTACAGTTCCGTAGGGGCCTGTAGGTTTCCATAAGCGCCCGCAGAGGTCTGAAGGGGGCCCGTACTGTTCCGTAAGGAACCATAGGGCTCCCTAGAGCTTCGTAGGTTCCCTAGAGGCCTGTAGAGTACCGCAGGAGCCAGTACTGTTCTGTAGTGGGTCCGTAAGGTTCCTTCCATAGGGGCTGGCAGTGTTCCGTAGGGTCCTCTAGGGTTGAGTAAGCGCCCGCAGGAGTCTGTAGGAGTCTGTGGGATTCTGTAAGGTTCTGGAGGGTTCTGCCAGGTTCCGTAGGGGCCTGTAGAGTTCCGTAGTGGCTGGTAAAGTTCCTTAGGGCCCTGTACTGTTCCGGAACTGCCTGCAAGGGTCTTTAGGCTTCTGTAGGGGCTGGTAGGGTTCCATAAAGTTCCGTGGGTTCCTGCAGAGTTCTGCAAGTGCCCACAAGGGCCTGTAGGGGCCCACAGTGTTTCTGTCAGGTTCCGTAGAGTTCCGTAGGGGCCATAGGTTTCCGTAGCGGCTGGTAGTATTCCGTAGGGGTCTGTAGGGTTCCGTAGGCACCTGCAGTGTTCTGTAGGAGCCCATAGGGTTTTCGTGAGGTTCCGTTGTGTTGCTAAGGGTCTTGTAGAGTGCTGTCGGGTCCTGGAGTATTCTGTAGGGTTCCAGAGGGGCTCGTAGGGTTCCGTCAAAATCTGTATGCTTCCCTAGGAACCCGTGGAGTCCCGTAGATTTCCGTAGGGGCCTGTAGGGTTGTGTAAGTGCCCGCAGGGGTTGGTAGGAGCTTGTAGGGTGCCATATGTTTCCAGAGGGTTGTGTAGGGGTTTCGTAGGGGCCTGTGGTGTTCCCTAGGGGCCTGTAGAGTCTCGTACATTTCCGTAGGGGCCTGTGGTGTTCCCTAGGGGCCTGTAGAGTCTCGTACAGTTCCGTAGGGTCCTGTAGGATTCCATAAGCGCCCGCAGAGGTTTGAAGGGACCCGTACTGTTCCGTAAGGATCCATAGGGCTCCCTAGAGCTTCGTAGGTTCCCTAGAGGCCTGTAGAGTACCGCAGGAGCCAGTAGTGTTCTGTAGGGGCCCGTAAGGTTCCTTCCATAGGGGCTGGCAGTGTTCCGTAGGGTCCTCTAGGGTTGAGTAAGTGCCCGTAGGAGTCTGTGGGATTCTGTAAGGTTCCGGAGGGTTCTGCAGGGTTCCGTAGGGGCCCGTAGAGTTCCGTAGTGGCTGGTAAAGTTCCGTAGGGCCCTGTGGGGTTCTGTATGGACCTGTAGGGTTCCGTAGGGGCCTGCAGGGTTCTGTAAGTGCCCGCAGGTGTCTGTAGGGTTCCGTAGGGGTCTGTAGGGTTCCGTAGGCACCTGCAGTGTTCTGTAGGAGCCCATAGGGTTTTAGTGAGGCTCCGTTGTGTTGCTAAGGGTCTTGTAGAGTGCTGTCGGGTCCTGGAATATTCTGTAGGGTTCCAGAGGGGCTCGTAGGGTTCCGTCGAAATCTGTAGGCTTCCCTAGCGGCCCGTGGAGACCCGTAGATTTCCGTAGGGGCCTGTAGGGTTGTGTAAGTGCCCGCAGGGGTTGGTAGGAGCTTGTAGGGTGCCATATGTTTCCGGAGGGTTGTGTAGGGTTCCGTAGGGGCCTGTGGTGTTCCCTAGGGGCCTGTAGAGTCTCGTACAGTTCCGTAGGGTCCTGTAGGTTTCCATAAGCGCCCGCAGAGGTTTGAAGGGACCCGTACTGTTCCGTAAGGATCCATAGGGCTCCCTAGAGCTTCGTAGGTTCCCTAGAGGGCTGTAGAGTACCGCAGGAGCCAGTAGTGTTCTGTAGGGGCCCGTAAGGTTCCTTCCATAGGGGCTGGCAGTGTTCCGTAGGGTCCTCTAGGGTTGAGAAAGTGCCCGCAGGAGTCTGTAGGAGTCTGTGGGATTCTGTAAGGTTCTGGAGGGTTCTGCCGGGTTCCGTAGGGGCCTGTAGAGTTCCGTAGTGGCTGGTAAAGTTCCCTAGGGCCCTGTACCGTTCCGTAACTGCCTGCAAGGGTCTTTAGGCTTCCGTAGGGGCTGGTAGGGTTCCATAAAGTTCCGTGGGTTCCTGCAGAGTTCTGCAAGTGCCCACAAGGGCCTGTAGGGGCCCACAGTGTTTCTGTCAGGTTCCGTAGAGTTGCGTAGGTGCCATAGGTTTCCGTAGCGGCTGGTAGTATTCCGTAGGGGTCTGTAGGGTTCCGTAGGCACCTGCAGTGTTCTGTAGGAGCCCATAGGGTTTTCGTGAGGTTCCGTTGTGTTGCTAAGGGTCTTGTAGAGTGCTGTCGGGTCCTGGAGTATTCTGTAGGGTTCCAGAGGGGCTCGTAGGGTTCCGTCGAAATCTGTAGGCTTCCCTAGGGGCCCGTGGAGACCAGTAGATTTCCGTAGGGGCCTTTAGGGTATGTAAGTGCCCGCAGGGGTTGGTAGGAGCTTGTAGGGTGCCATATGTTTCCGGAGGGATGTGTAGGGTTCCGTAGGGGCCTGTGGTGTTCCCTAGGGGCCTGTAGAGTCTCGTACAGTTCCGTAGGGGCCTGTAGTGTTCCCTATGGGCCTGTAGAGTCTCGTACACTTCCGTAGGGTCCTGTAGGTTTCCATAAGAGCCCGCAGAGGTCTGCAGGGGCCCGTACTGTTCCGTAAGGATCCAGAGGGTTCCATAGAGCTTCGTAGGTTCCCTAGAGGGCTGTAGAGTACCGCAGGAGCCAGTAGTGTTCTGTAGGGGCCCGTAGGGTTCCTTCCATA